>NW_020454261.1:652558-662958 GCF_003342845.1 Nothoprocta perdicaria
TTTTTTTTTCCAGCTCTGACCCACAGATTAGATTTATATGCTATTGGATAGGTTAGCTTTTAAAAAAAAATGTGTTTTGCTTGCACTTTTGGCATGCACTCTAGTTTGGATTTTGGTTATGAGCAGAAAAAAACCCTTGCCTGAGAATTTCAAAGGGTAGCCACATGCCCAGGAATAGAGGGGTGCAAAGCCATCCGTGAACGATGACAAAACTGTCACCTTCAGGCCCCAGTTTCAGGTAGTAGAAAAACTCCCTCACTTCTTCTTCCCGTTAAATGAAGCTAGACCACAATGATTAATAAATGTCTCCGTATCTGTAGGTTTCTTAAATCATTTGGAGAATAGAAGCTTTTTTTTTTTTTTTTTTTTCTTCTATGTATTGAAGGTCTTTGGTCTTTTGATGAATAGATACTTGCAGTTATTTTTCTTAATTCTCATCTTTGAGTAGATCACCCATTGCTCTTGCCATTTTACTGCTAGGAGAGATCATGAACATGACCCCACATTGCCACTCTAAGAAAGACTAGGTATTTATGGGATGTAGCTTCAGATTTATACCATTTCTTACTTTTGGAGGGCTTACAAAGTACCTAAATAATGTAATGGGAAAAAATAATGTTAAAAGACTTGTTGAGGCAGGGGTAAAAAAATCCCCGCTGTCATTAAACTTCTACTAAAGAAGAAGGCAGCTTCTACTTTGGGATGTAGCATGAGGGAAGATACAGATATCCCACGTTCGTTTCTGAGCTGGATTCACTTAGTAATGCATTATATAGGTATATAGGTAGGGAAGTGGTGTTTTTTGCTGCTGTTTTGGAGCAATAAAGGAGATAAGCTTATGAAAGAAGCCTCTGGGTCTTAAAATAAAATGTAATAAGCATTCACAGTGCTTGCCAAACAGCTGTACTAAAACACTGCTCGAAATACAAGGAGCATTTTAACTTCAGCTTTCTGCTTTCTTTGTGATTTCAAGCCACTTCTATTCCAGAAGAATATTAGGCAAAATATTGCAAGGAAGAAAACACAGGAAAAAAATCTTTGTGGCAAGAATGAAATCATCCTTATCACATACGCTGATCAATAACATTTAATAGTATTTATCCTTAGGGATCCAACCTTGGGTTTGTTGTTATTTTTTGTTTGTTTGCCATGTAAGTTTTGCCTTTCAAGACGACTAATAATCTAAAGAAATGTAACATCTCAGAGCAAAATGCATTAGGAGAGCCCTGAGATGTTCAAAAGCACTTATGTTAGCTTAATTCAACTCCCATTTAGGGAAACAGACTTGTCCCATAGGAAGATGTTTTCGGGAACGTTATCCTGTCTCTTTACTTAGCCCTGTCAGAGCCAATATTGCTCCTGTAATGTTTTGCAACCATTGCAGGCAGTTGAGAGATGACAAATATTTCAACAGAGGTGTATTGAAAGGAGAATTTCAGGTAAATGGAATAGAATTACTTTAAACTGGAAGCAAGCCAGGCCACTTCTTTTAACATCTGAATTTATTCAAAGTGGAAGATAGAGGAGGTGTTTTATCTGCCTACAGAAATGAACAATTTTTTTTTWAACTTTTTTTTTATTGATTGATATTGGAGTAATATGCTAATATATTATCAGACAAATATCACCGAATGATAGTTGAACCTAACACAACCACACCATATGGGAAGAGACTAAGGATTTAGTTCCTGACATAGAGTTTTGCCATTTCCTCATTTTGAAAGAATATCTCTGGGAGCTTCTGAAAAAAAGATTCTGCTGACTGAAAACTAACCCTTGATTTCCCCTTGAGGTTTCCACACAGACTAAGCCTAAACCTGCCTAGCAAAAAAGAAAAGATGAAGAAATGAGATAGCTGAGCTTCAGAAGCTGGATTTTATTTCCAGTGTAAAACATTTAACACTTGCCAAGTTTTACCTACCTTAATGTCATTTACTCATTTAAGGTGTGGTTTTACAGTCACTGGGTGAGGGGACATGGGGAGAAATATTACCCAGGATACAGAATAATAATTGGGCAATTAAAATGTTTATTTGCCTTTTTGGGGGGAGGGGAGAGGGGTGCTTTGTGTGTGTGTTTGTGTTTTCTTTCTTTGCTTTTTTTTTTTTCGTTTTTCTTCTACCTTTCAGCTTCTACAGAGTTTGTGAGAGAAGGGAGGGCACCCGGCCGGAGGTAGGTGTTCAGAGAGCCTTGTTCAAGGCCTTGGGCAAAGCAGTGATAGTGATCTCAGTAAAGAAAAAAAGTCAGCATTAACACACATCCCAGCAAGAACATGGGCCAGGGGAGGACCAGCCAGACAAGGGCAGCACCATCTCTCGATCAGTTCTTGACTATAGGGTCAATAGAGTATTTTTTTCACATCTTCTCTTCAAGGTTCAAGCCACCCATTTCTATGGGTGTCCAGACTCCATCTACCTAGGAAATGAGATAGGAATGGAGTTATTTGCACTAAGTTATGACCTTTGGTGCTATATCACTGAAGTGCATAAGCAAAAGTTTCTTCTGCCATTTGCTAAAACTCTTAGTTAAGTATTTGCAGTTACCAAAGATACCTTGCTTCAAGTTATCACCTACAGTTGGAGACCCAGGTACACCTGCATGGTTGTGCTTGAAGCCCTGCAACACAAGGGACATCTCACTGGGCAAGACATCAGTGTCACAACTCTAGTTGAATTTAGCACCCTCCATCTTCTTACCCCAACCACCGTTTCCATTCCCAGCTCGTTGTAGGAACTGTGGAATGATTCCTTATTTTGCTCAAGTCTGGAAACAGACAGAYAGGTAAGTGGGTGACACTTTGCCATGCTGTTCAGGCTATTGCATTTTGTTTCTAAGTTCACCTTTCATGTGTGTCTCTCTATGACTCTTGCCATGACTACGGCTTTGTTGAATACATTTCCATTTGCAGCAAAATCTCTCTTGCAACCATGCATAATTTCCATCGAAAGCCTCTATGTCCCAATTATGTAGAATTATGTTTTCCCTGCATGATCAAAAAAAAAAAAAAAAGAAAAAAAAGGAAGGAAAAAAGAAAAAAAGGATTAGGTGCTATGAATGAAGAGGTTTTAAAATATAAGCTGCAAAATGGAGCAATCTGACTGGATAACAAAGACTTCCAAGAAGAGAAATTAACACAGCAAAATTCCCTGCTTGGAAATAATTAGCCCCATCAGCTTCCTTCATGTTAATTCATCCATGATGAAAGAGGACAGAAATAGCAGGAGGAAAAAAATAGAAAAATTACAAGGAATTGAGGAATTGCGCTTTACACAGATATTGGGAGCAGGCAAAGCCCCAGAAAATCTACAGGGTGACACAGTCAGGACAGCAGGAGCAAAGCAAGTATCTGACAAAACCTTTTTGGCTAATGACCAAGGCTGTGCTGTTAGGAGGGGTTAGAGGAAGAGAGAGAATCTCTGCGGCTGTGCAGATGAGTGGACAAAGGTTTGCATGTGACACCAGGGCATAAAAATATCTCTGCTCTCCTCTCCTTGCAGGAAAGGAAGATCAGCAGCACCAGGCATGACTTAGCTCCCTAATATAAGGTCTGTTCAGCCTCATTTGGCCATTCTGTTTTATTATTGATGTTGTCGTTGATGTTTTTGTTACTATTATTACTGATAGCATTATAACTGCTCTTTGAATGATTTSTTTTTATTGAAACCATATATATCAAAAAAAGCATAAGTTGTGCAGTAATTGCCACAAAGCAAGGCTTCCCACCAAAAATGTGCTTGGAAAACTTGAGTTTCAGCAAGCAAAACCAAACTAAATGTTCAGGAGAAGATGCACAGAGTGCTGGATCAGACAGCAAAGAAAACCTTTCCACCCTCAGCTTTCCATCCTCAGTTTCTATCACTTTTTTTTTTTCTTCACTATTTCACACTTCTACTAATTTGCTTTTAGGCTATGTGTTAAAATCAGGATAGAAGAATAAACAGAAGCTAAATAAAACTGCTGTGACAAAACATAGAATCATAGAAACATATTACAAGCACTATGCTGTTACTTAGATTCCTTACACATATACATTTCAGACAGAGCAGAAAGAGACCAAATTAGATTCCTGTTTTTTTTTTTTTTTTTTTTTTTNAGACACTTTTACCTTGGATGAAACTGAGTATTGAGCAGTAACCAACATTTCTATGTAACAGCTACAACCTAGCATTCTAATATTAGATTTTTTACATTGTATCAATATGATGGACAGGAGTGGAAAGAGCTATTTTATTTTACTCTTATCAACCTGGACAATTCATGGCCAGGGACTGACAAAAAAAAAARKWAAAAAAAAATCCMTCAGACTGTAATAATTCACCATGTATTGACTGTAGACATTGTGATTTGCAATGGATTCAGAGAAGAAAAGCCATATTGTTTTGATAAATTGTACTATTTTATAATATTAATTTGATCTGCAAAATTCCTCTCATCTGGAGTAAAGCAGATTTTTCTTTGGGCACAAGTAAAATCTTATTATGTGTTCTCATTATCATTCATCATTATGGTAAAGGGTAAGATAACATTGTATTGTGCCTAGACTTTTACATTTTGAGGGAATGTAAAAGGCTATATGAATGGCTTATGAATCCATTGCAAAATAAAATTGACATCAAAGTGATTCAACTATGTAACATATTATTCTCACCCTGCAAAATTGAATTCTTACTGAAAAACACTTTCTCTCTCTTGCACTGGTGAGAGAAAAGAAGAATATCCCGTCTTTCTGCAATAAAGAGCATTTTCCCATGTTTTACAAGAGCAATTACAAGAGCTGTATTCATGAGCATCTGCTGATGAAATCTGCAAATTTTGGTCTTTGGTGCTTGATTAAAAATAAACCCAGCCCTTCCCCAAACATTTGGCGATGCTCTTCCAAAACAGAGACTTGTTGGTGAAACCCAAAACAGGGGAGACGAGCTGAGAAGGTGTTAATGGGGCTCCAGGGCTAGAAACAATTGCCATATATATTTTTAATGATCTGCCTAGCATCTGAGGCAAGGTAGCTAGACAAGTCAGTGACTGCCATGGAGGTCTGTGCAGCTGCAAAGACTGCGACATATCGCTTTGCTACCTATGCTCACTCTGTTCTTCTAGTTTATTTTAAAGCTGTTATTGAAAATAATACTCTCTAATGTAAATGAAATACCTTAAAAGAGTAGAAACTTCTGTGCAGAACCTTTCGTCCTGCCAGTCTTTATGGCATAGGGGGTCTCGTCTGTCCTGTTGCAGCTGGGCTGAAGTCACCACAGATATGTCTAGTGTGTGCTGGATAACTGTGCCTGTCAGCTACGGTTTTGATCCGCGTCTTTATTAATTCTGCTGGATGCTCCAGCAGTGCATGGCTCCAATTCTGTGCTTACGATGCCAGTAAAAAAATTTAATCTCTTAAATTAAGTTGCCCTCTGTAAAGTCGCCTTCAGTCTGCAATTTCCTTTGTCTTGGTGTCACTGGGAGCAAAATCTTGCCCTCTCCACAGTCAGCTGCAAAATACATATTGACTCCAGCAGGGCCAGAATTTCAGCCATTAATTTTGCAATCTTTCTTTAATCTTCTTAATTAATTTAATTCTGATATCATTATCTAGATTGCCCCATTCATTTAGCATCACAGCAGCTATCTCTCCATTCTCACTGGAAGGCTCAGGTAACTTTGCAAATGTTCCAGCTCTATCTCCCATTCCTACCTTTTGATCTTTGCTAACAACCTCCCTTTAATGTCTGCTTGGCGCAGCCTTTTATCAGGGAAAGCACTCCACCCTCTCTGGAAGAGGGGACACTTCTGGGAAATACTGCATTGGGAACCACATCTGTACATCTGCCTTTCCTAGGTAATCCTCCTGGCCTGTTCTGGCCCTACAGTCAGGGTACACATAGACTTTTCCAGCCAGTTTTAAAACCAGTTCAGCCAAATTAAATTCAAAACCAAACTGTGGGCAGATTTTTGGAAACTTTAACCAGGCAGCTTATTCCAGTTTTACCTAATTAACCTAAAGACCATGAATCTACACCTGAATCTCAGCTCAGAAATCAGGGGAGTTTCTTGTATTACAGCCTCTGGTTAGCAATTCTTATGCAGGTGATAAAATTGCTGTAAACCTGTAAAATTGCTGAAACAGTTTAGGTTGAAAAGTACATTTTATCAGTAGTCCGCTTAAGCATAGACAAGTTGTCTGCTCTGCTCCTTGTCCAGGATTATGCTGCTGCTTTGGAGCTGGAGGAGCCTAGATACAAACTTTGATCCCTGTTGCACCAGGACCCCCAGTCCATCTTATGCTCACGCTGCTATAATATCTTCCTAGGCAGAATAAGCTGCACATATATAATTGCATTTACACTTGTATGACTGTGCCCACACTGCACTGCTAGAACTCACTGGGTTTTAAAAGAGAGTAAACCTAGAGAAAATGACTTTTCTACATGAAAATCCTGAGACAAGTTAGGCTGTGAAATTACACAGTGATTTCCACCCGGCTGTATGCAATCCAGCCGTTTGGTCCCCCTAGGAAATGCCTGGAGCAGATCTCTATATGGAGTTACCTGGTGTTTACAGTTGGCCAGCATCAGATGGCTGGGGCATACTGGGGCATATACTCATGTGCATTCTCTCAGCGACCTGCCTGCATCTTCATCTCAGGGATTAGGAGAGTTCTTATTGCTGCACATGATTTTAAATGAGGTTTTTCAGCTTTCAAACGTGCTAGGTCTCTGCAGATCCCAACAGCTTCAACTCCAGTTGTGGGTGCTCAGCACATCTGAAAATCAGGCCAAAAACCTGCTCTGGCCTTTCTCTCCTGAAGCAATGATGGTTTCTGGATGAAAAGCTCTCAGAGAAAGGATAAATCTGGGGTAAGACAAATACAAGTGCACTGCCTGCCCTCTGCCATTTTTCTGTGTAACTTTAAACTCTGTGAYGTCCTCTGACCCTCAGGGGAGTCACATTTTCAGAAGCTCTCAGATGTCGGTGGATGCCAAGCTCAGATGACATTCAGCACAAATGGAAAATCCTTTCCTTCTGTCTCTCCTTGCATTTCAGGGTTTGTTTCTCCCTCTTAAAAACTCACCTGCTCCACTCTGATTTTCTCATTTCCATCCATTTGTACTCATTGTGATCATTTGGCAGCAGGACAAACCAAAGGTCAGCATGACTTCACCACCATGAGCCAGGAAAAAAGAAGAAAACATGTTCCTAGATCCCGAGGACAAAGCCTGGATGCTGGCAGGAAGGCAAATACCACTGTGTAGTATGTGTGCAGTGCCAGTTTGCTGGAATGATAGTCCATTTATGTGATGCTCTTGATATGAAGCACTATTTTTTATCCCCATCTCCACTGAGGTGAAGGCAAGCAGCGTGAAAACAAAAAAGCTTCTTTGCCAAATGATAGAAAGCCCTTTCCCTAGCACATGCTCAGGTTTGCTTAGACAGCATTTAAAGCTGGTGTGTTGCTATTAACATAGGTTGGTGGTCAATACCAACGTGGTGCCTGCCTCACTTCTCGTCTGGATGCTCAGTGGAGAGTGAGGAGACCTTAAACGTTGGTGCTGTGTGTTGGATTTTGAATAAAGGCAGTCTGTGGAAGAGCACTCTGGCAAAATGTGCTGAGGGGCCAATTTATAGTCTAGTCGAGTAGCTTCGTAGCCAAGTCTATCATGAGAATTTGTTATCAGCATACTGTTAGAATCACAGATCAATGCACTCTGATTTTGGCAAACCTAATTCAATTTGATGGGGAAGAACATGTTTGTATTTTCTAGACTCTGTAGTTTCCATCTCTTTGCATGTAATTTCATTTTTGATCTGTTTAACAGTGATTAAGGGATGTGAATCATGACATGGATGAGAAGTGAGCTGTGGTTATCCAACTTATTTAGTCAACCCCGTCTGTCACCTAATGCTGAGAGTGGGAGACAGGGAGGCAGGACTGCAGGCGCCGGCTTCCCAGTTGCACCAGTTTGAAGTCAGTGTGTTCTCACTCTATGACCACAGGCAAGATGCTTTGTATCTCCATGCCTCGTTTTGCATACCCAGGAAGTTAAATATAGTAACATACATATACCTTAGGGGTATTGCAAGACTTCATTGATCTTTAATGATGCTAAAGGGTTTCTTTCCATTCCCACTGCACAATGAAAAATGAATTATCATTGTCCATGGAAGGGACACAACCTGACACTCGCTACCTGTCACGAGTGCTGTGGTTACTCTGATTTTTCCAGTAACATGCAATTGCTTAAATCTATTATCGATGCATCTAGGATACTACCTGTGGTGGTGTCTATCCGTTTATGAAGCTCAGGGCTTAAGTGGGACGCTCACTGGGACTAAGCTGGTTTGCTGGCGAGCAGCTTAGGAGAGACACCCACACCAGATCCCTCACTTTCCCTCCTGAACTCCTTTCTCCCAGGCTTGTGTAGTTTATTTGGTGTGTTTTAACCATTTTACCTATACACATACCACCAAAGCAAGTCTATCCCAGGAGGATCCTATGCCTCTTTGTATGGGAGAGACATCTTCATGGCAATGCTATGGACTTCTTGCAGCACTGTGTGCTGTGCTGGTCCTCATCTTTGCCTGCTACAGGGAAGATGGGGAGAAAGGGGTCTGCTTGTCACAGCTGAGGCCTCTGTCCAGGAGGGCAGAAGTCCAGGGCTGGACTTCAGCTGGATGAATCTCATCTCCTGCCTCTTAGGTAGCTTCTGGGTTGCTCTGTAAGAGGTGGGCAGCAGTAGTACCATCACCACCTGTGCTAAAAAGAGAAGTCTTCCATCTTACCTTTATGATCCCACTCCTGGGGCCTGACAGGACCCTGAGGGACCTTGTCCAAGTTTCTAAGGCCGCAGAGGAGCTTCCAGGGCTTGGTGCAGAGCAGAGCTGGGGCTTGCTGCCAGAAGTGGTGCAGCCCAGCTGTGTTACAGAGCCTATCGGTGTCACGCTCCCTCTAAAACTGCTCACATGAATGTTGTCTGTTTCATATAGATGGAGAGATTAGCATAAAGGAAAGCAAGGTAAACAGAAAGGGAAGGACCCTGGGGATACTGCAGGGGTTTATGCCAGCTTGGCTGGTCCAACCTGTTTATAAAGCCTGACACAGCTGCGGGTGCCAAAGAATAACTGACAAGTTCAACAGTTTCTGCTCTGCGATTCAGCAACAGGATCCTTGGGCAAATAGGGCAGGGCCCCAGCTTTCTTCCCAGGAGCTGAACATCTTGGGAAGAGGAAATTGGGCACAGAGGCTGTTCTCAGGGAGGCTGCTGCCATTTTTCCTCATTTTTCTGTGTCTTGCTAGGACATACAGTCCTGGTATGGTGCACAGCACTCATGTGGTATCTCCTGCAGCAAGCTCCACGATTCTCATCCTTCATCTGACATTATCTTCCCCGCTTGGGTTTTCTATCCCTACTTTCCATTTCCATTTCTTTCCCTGCTTTCCATTTCCTCTCCCAGGCTTTCAATTCCTGCTGTGATCTTTCACCCTCTGTGCAAAACAAACAAACTCAGTTCCTTCTCCCTAAGGGCTCAGCCAATGTCTTTTTTTTTTTTTCCCTTTGGAAATGTGCCTGGGACCTGGATGGGGTTTCCTTGTTGCCCTTACTTCTCCATGTGTATCCTCTTTCTCTGCTCTGGATAGTCACCACTGAGCAATTCTGAATTAGAGCCTTAAGGAACCTCCCTGTCCTTGAAACCTGCTCCCACTTCTTAGCTGAGCATCCTCCTTATTTATCCTTAGCTGAGCATCCACCTTTTGAGGTGGGATTCATTTTAGGGGTGCATTTTAGGGGCCTGGCATATAGTCTTCACTGAGAAGGTACGTTACAGGGTGAAGATGACTGACATGAAACAAATCATTTCTTGACCCACAGTATTTCTCTGTGCTCAATATAGCTATCAAGAGAGGTGCCAGTCTAAGTATATGGATTTCTGTGAAGAAGAAGAGACAGGTAGAATCTTGGTGACATGGTTCTATCAGAACAAAATTACGTATGTTTGTGGGAGTGGAACTGGTAATGGTGACAATTCTGCTGCTACGGTTCAGGATGGAGATGGACCTGAGCAGCGTAAAGTCTTCCCCTTCCCTTTGTGTTATATTCAACCCTGAGGGCACCCTGAAGACAGTGGATGGCTTCAGAAAACTTCCAATCCCTGTTTCTGCTTTATTATTGCAGCAGGTCCTTTATCTTTGAGCTCTGCGCCCACCAAAATCACAGGTGAATCATCATACCCTAGAAATGTATCCTGTCCCCATTTGGGACATTTGGGACATTGAGTGCATTTTCTTCTACATATGAGTATTTAAATTACAAGACTGGGGAGTATAAATAAATAATGCTAAGAACCATGGCCTTGTGGCCTTGTACCTTTTTTTTTTTTTTTTTTTTTTTTTTTTTTTTTTTTTGAGATCA
>NW_020454261.1:662995-666367 GCF_003342845.1 Nothoprocta perdicaria
CAGGTGAGAAGTGCAATCATAACACCTGCTCCAGAGCAAATGGGTGTGCCCAGGGTTTGAATACATTCAGGATGGAAATTAGGTGGTTGTTACCTTTCAGAGAAATGGAGCTCCAAGATAACATTCAAGAAGGTGAAGTGAGGACAGGACATCTGCTCAGCTTGGTACATTTGTGAGCAGGCTATGAGGAGTGATGGCTGCTAGTAGCAGTGAGTAGAGTGAAAAGCAGCAAGCCAGCCCTCCCTTCCTCCAAGAGCTGGAAATCACCTAGGTTTTGGGGCAGTTCCAGAATTAACCTTGACCAAGATTTATTCCTGGCTGCAGGAAGTTATAAACTATTACGATGGCACACTCCCAGTTCTTTCCCACTGTCTCTCTCCAGGGTGCATGTTCTGATGGTGCTTGAGGGGCTTTCTATCACAGCTTCCTCCACCCCTACATGCTCTGATGAGGACCGCACAGTCCTCATCCCTGCTCATCCCTGCTGGAGGCTGTCTGCTCAGCATCAAGGATAACTGCATCAGGCATGTTGTAGCTCTCATTGCTCCCCTGCACTTCACCCAGCTTGGCCAGCTCTGCTGGACACAGCCGAGAAGCTCACGTGATGCCTGCAGCTGGCCAAGGTGCAGGGAGGAGTCACTGGAGTTACAACAGGCAGTTCTCCAGCTGGCACAGCTCTTGGAAGTGTGACCCTTGATCTTTGCTGTCATCTTCAGGGAGGAACTTGGAGAGCTGAGAACTCCTTATGCAGATATGCTAGGCTATCATGAGGATGATCACACCAAGGTACTTCATCAGCATGGACTGTGCATGTTCAGGTTGTAATACTGCAGAGTTTGTAGAGTACAGCCCTTAGGGAGGCTGTAGTGCAAAGTGACATCAATACAAGGCAGATATTTCTATATGCACATGGAAAGACCACTTTTACCTGAGAATCTGCAGCAAAAGYCAGTGCGTGCAGAAAAAGAGCAGGTCCTCTGCAACTGCCAGTGCCTGAGCCGCTGTTGGGAAACAGTTGTTATTACCTGTTATCCCATCTCCATCCTCCTGGTGAAGCACTCTATTGCTGGAGAAGACTGGGAGATTTCCCCCAAATGCTCGCTCTTGCAAAAACTCCTTAGGACTGCATAGGAGCTTGAGGCCACTGAAGGAGAAGAGCAGTGGAGTATCCTCTGAGAGGGAGAAGGCACCAGGGGAGCCTAAAAGCTGCAAGTATCTCGGCTCATTTCTATCCATGAGAGGCAGCTTTACTTTTCTGCAGCTTCAAAGTAGGCTTGGTGAGAAGATGGGAACAGCCACAGGACACCCCAGCACAGGAGAAGGAAGRWGCTGGCCAAACTCCCRGAGCTGCCCTTGGCTTGGCCTCAGGAAGAACTAAGGTGGAATGGTCAGAACTAAGGTGGACTGGTCAGATGGAAGCCGCGCGTGCATGGGGATGGAGGAGGCCACTGAGTAGATCATGTGCAGTTCCCATGGGAATGATGCAGGAACCTGGGGCACAGCTTGGAGAAGTCACGTAATTTCTTCCTGGTGGATAAAAAGTCTAGTATGATGGATTTTTTTCTTCTGTGTTTTTCAGGGATCTGGAGGATGGTTTTCAGCCCCTGAGGCTGCTGCTCTGGGGATGGAGCAGCATACCCTTCTGCCACTGCTTCCTAAGGAGCCACAGAATTCCAGGGTCTGCTCCAGTGCCTGAATCTGGCCCATATTGAGTAAATCTCAGCAACTGCAGTCCAACCTCCCTGTGTGAACAAGCATGCTGATGCTTTGCTCTCCTCAATTAAGTTTCCCAGCTGCATCATGCCAGGAATTCTGCTTGGAGATGCCTGTATCCTACCCGTGTGCTTACAGTCGTGCCGCTGTCAGTGCGGCAGCAGTGGGCCAGTCTGTGGTGTGTGGAAAACAACATTGATTGGAGCTGATTTTTAGCAGCAGGCTCTGTGTGTGTGTGTGTTGCAGGGAAAGGRCAGGAGTCCTGGGGAGAAAGGAATGAAAATTCAATTTTCATTGCTGCTTGATACATATTTCTCCTCTACTCCAGCTGCCAGGGGCTACCAAGTGGCCAACAGGCCACCAAAGTCCCGTTTAAGGGCAATAYTCCTGTGGAGCCAGAGCAACAGTTTCATGCCAGGGCTTTTCCCAGTCTTCCAAAGGCCAGTGCTCTTTGTGAATTATGTTAGGCTGCTCTATCATTTAGGTTATTTAGGTTATTTATTTATTTATTAATTTGTTTATTTTTTTCCAGAAGAAAAAAATGATGCTGTGGTCTCCCAAGCTCACCAATTCAGCCACTTTTATAGATCATTTATTCATGACTCAGAAGACTCAAAGCTGCCTTTTTTTTTTTTTTTTTTTTTTTTTTCTCTGTCGTCACAACATCCAGCCCACTTCAACAACAACAGGCTGCTAAGGGATGTTTCACAAAAAGTCTCTAATCCTGATCAAGAGGGCTCTCCCTTCTTTTCCTGGGAAAAATCCTCTTCAGTGACCTCAGCAGCCCAATTTTCTCTTAAACTGTAGGATCATATTTGGATAAAAAATCACATCCTGGACAAAACTCCATTTTGTATCAGAGCTCTGTCCCTTTTGCATTAGCAATCATTTCTCTGGTGATTACTGACTTCTCCCAGCAGACTTGCTTTTTATGGAAATACTCAAAGCATTCCAGAAGAGCTGGTAGCATAATTACCAACAGATTTAAACTCGAGTGTTATCCATATACTCAAGAATATTTCACAAATTTTCCTGGGCTGGATATAGGCTTATTCTATGCATACGCACGTTAGCCTTGTGCCACAGGGCAAACTCCCGGGCTTATTTTACCTGAGCATCACAACTGATGCTGGTAGTAACAGGACTCCCAGGTTGTGCATGCAAGTTTTTTGTGCATTTGTGCAAGTTTTGGCATCACAATTTTATGATTCTCCTGCACAATACAAAAACAAAGAACCAATAAAGCACATATATGCATACATATATATGCATACATATGTATATGTATATGTATATATATGGAACTGAACTCAATTTGTAAAATCCCTGAATTCAGGAGAATAAAACTTGCTAGGTCCACACACCCGCTACCTGCTGATTTCTCTGTTTGTAATCCACTCTTCATTAGAGTCTTACAGGACTGCTAGGCTTCTCACATGGAGAAGGAGAGGGGAAGAGAATAAGGTGTAGGGTCTTTATTCCTTGTGATTATTTGGAGTGATCCCTGCTATTTCAGCCCTTGAGAGTTGGAGGAAGAGGAGAGGGAGAGGGAGAGGGAGAGGGAGAGGGAGGAGAAGAGAAGAGAAGAGAAGAGAAGAGAAGAGAAGAGAAGAGAAGAGAAGAGAAGAGAAGAGAAGAGAAGAGAAGAGAAGAGAAGAG
>NW_020454261.1:666572-726242 GCF_003342845.1 Nothoprocta perdicaria
AAGAAGAAAGAGGAAAAAAAAAGGAGAAAAGAAAAAAAAGAGAGAAAAAAGCTGGGGATGCTGTTCAGGAGGCAGGGACCAACCGCTCTCGTTTGGCTGTTTTGAGGCCACTCTCACCCCGGGGCTGTCTGACGCGGCGCTTTGGAGGGCTGTAGCGCTGCGCGCCCCCCCGTTGCGCCCCGACACGACCCCGCGCATCTCTGCGCGGAGCGTGGCAGTGCCCCCCCCGGCACCCTTCCCCCCGCCCCGCTCCCGGGGGCCGCAGCGCGGCGGGGGGGGGGGGGGTTGCTGCGCGGTCGCTGCGCGGTCGCTGCGCGGGGGCTGCGCGGGGGGGGCGGTCGGCGCGCGCTGCCCCGGGGCGGTGACGTCAGCGGGCTCGCCAGCGCGGCGTTGCGCCGGGCCGAGCGCGTGCTCGGGCGAGCACATGGGCCGCGCGCCCCGCTCCGCTCCGCTCCGCGCTCCGCTCCGCGCCTCCTGCAGCGCCCTCGGTGAGTAGCTGGGCCGCGGAGCGGCGCGGGGGGGTGGGGGGCACTGCGCGACCGCTCGCGCGATTGCTTATTTTTAATTTTATTTCTAACCCTCCCCCCCCCCCCCTTCTTGTTTTGGGTTTAATTTAATTTAATTTATTTTTCGTCCGTGTGTTGGGGTGGCGGTTTGCAACCTGCCAAGGGGGTCGCCCCTTTCCACAGGGCCAGTGCGGGTGGAGGGGGTTGCAAGGTTTTTATTATTATTTAAAGCGCTGGGTCGAAGCCGCGCTAAAAATAGCGGCGCGGGGCCGGGGCCGCCAGCAGCGCCGGCGGGGCAGGACACGCGCGGGGCGACACCGGGAGCGGCTCCGGGGGTCCCGCTGCCCCCGCGCCCCGCGCATCCCTCCCGCGGCGTCGCTCCCGGGATGCTCCCGCGAGGACCCCCGTCTCTTCTCCCACAAAGCGGCGGATTCTTAAGCGGTCCTGCAGAGGAGGCCGCATTGCTTGTACCTGGACCATGCTCGGATGCTCTCCTAGGCCTCGTCCCKTGAGGTTTCGCTCTCAAGCTACGGAGCTCCTGGTTGCTGCAGCTGGAAACACAGGCTGGAAAAATCCCATTGGAGGTGACAGTTGTAGAAGAGAGATGCTTTGGCGTGAAGGCTTTGGTGGCCTTGGTGGTGACAAGTTGGGGCATGTTTGTCCATGGTCAGGCACAGGCTGCCGCGCGCCTCGTCCCACTTCCGTTTTAAGGCTAGTGTGCTGCATGGTCAAAAATGCTGCGTTCTTTAAGCCTTTGCTTTAGCATGAGGTATTTGGCCCATGTTGGTTCTGGGGCTACTTTATGGAGCATTAGACATCACTAAGTGCACAGGGCACAGCATCCCGTGTACGTGCCGGGTGCCACGGGCTCTTCATCTCTTCACTGTCACTGATGTCAGCTGCTGCCGACTGGTTTGGGTTATCCTGAGTTCAGACGTATGTGTTATTTCTAAAAACACAAGTAGATTACAAAAATCTAGCTCTGAAGTGTTGAAATCACTGTAAGAAATACCGATACAATCAGTTTCTAATATCCAGGAAGGTCTTGTAAACACTGCATGCAGTTTCCTTTCCATTACGATTTGAAAAAAATAGGTTATAAATATGTATGTTTTTCAAGCATGTGGACCAGTGGGATGGATGCTCTGCCTTTCGTGGTGCTGCATATCTGTAGTAAGCACCACCTCACACCCCAGGTTGCTTGGAGGGATCTTATACGAGTTTGCACCATTTCAGAAGATGTATTTTATTTTCCTCTCTGCATCTCTTTCTTAGTATTAAGTCCAGGCTGACACCTCGATCTGTTTTGTGTTTCGGATAGATACACCCGTGCTTTTGTGCATTTTAAGTTGCATTAATGGGCTGTGCAGGTGCAATTTGGCAGCCAGTGGGAAGCCTGTGTGCCGGTCGGGATTAAACCGTGCGGTATCGGCAGCATCCGTGCTGGTGTCGTGGGATGGGGACGGTGGAGGCTCCCTACGCCGGCCAGGCCTGCGGATTTTCCAGCACCCGGTGCTCGCGCGTCCCGATGTCCATGTGATGTCACGGGAATGCAGCAATAGTGAAAATAAGGAAGAGCTGGGGCCTGCCACTGTTGAAAGGCCCATCTGTTGCAGGAATGAATTATGTATGTGAATTAGTTTTTGAAAACGAAAGATTGGCTTCCTGTATGAACTTGCATGGTTGGAATAGGGCTTTTGTGGGAGCTGACTGCTTTCTGAAGGGACTCTGATTTCAGTTTGGTGAAGGACTTTATCCATGAAACTTTCAGCTTGCACTTAATTCCTTGCAGGATTAGAACTGCATCTTCTTTTTAACCGGAATGCTTCACAAAAAGGACTTGGATATGTTTTGCTAACTTTCATCTCAGGAATTCCTAGCAACGGAAGATACACATAGTGCCAGAGTTGTGGCACGGAGATGGGGGGTTAAAATAGTACATCTGCATGCATTTAGTATACCAGCATATTTTAGTATAGCAGTRTATTTTGGCCTTTTTTGTCGCTTTGCAGATGACGATGTGCAGTGGGGTGCTACAGTGTCACTGTTTTCGTACTGGCCTCTTCCGGCTTTCTCAGTAGTTTTGCTGGTGCAGCTCTGCTGCCAATTTCAAGGTAGGGCTTTCTAGTACCACATCTACCTATGCATATATATATTTTTAAACTGCTCTGCACAAACAACAGCTCCGGCAGGATATGGGAAGTGGGAAAGCTGATTTTTATGAGTGGGGAGGCGTTTCTGTGGCACGCAGGAGTTCTGGGGATTCAGCCCGTGCTCGCCACACGCACGTTCAGCGCCGGACGCCCGCGGTGCTGCAGCTTGGAGCTGTGCCGGGCGTTGGGAGCCGCGCTGGACGACGCCGYTGTGGCACCAGCGAAGGCAGCGCTGGGGTGCGCGCCGTGCCCGCCGCGGGCCGGGTGAGGACGGGCCCCGTTCTTCTATCTGTGGCATGGTGCAGGGCGGTCTGTCCCAAGCTGTGTTCCTCCTGGCGCGCCGCCGTGGTCCCAATGGGCCATGATCCTGCAATGGGAGTTGAGAAGGGTGCAGAGGTGCACGCTGAGGTTACTGAGAGGCAGATGTGTAGCTGATACCAGGGAAGCTCTGTCTGTTTGCAGCTAGGGGACAGATCTTATTTTCAGTTACGGGACAGATCTTGTTTTCAATTACAAGACAGATCTTATTTTCAAGTACAGGACAGCGTGTCTGTGTTTGCCTCCTTGCTGGCCGATGCTTTAGTGTTAAACACCTGCTGCTTTCCTGGGTGGATTTATGGAGAGAATGAGTGGGATAAAACAGCAGTCTGTCCGGAGTCCTGTCTGCAGGGCTTGCTTTGCCTTGTCCCAGCTACATATGTTTGTAACAGTCTGTTTTCTTATGCAGCCAAATGCTCGGTACCCTGGCGAGGAACACTGCTTTCAATGTGCAAAACGAGCAGCCGCGTTTGGTTTATTTATACACAGAGATACCATGCCTGCTGTATGCGTGCTGTGTGCATGCAGCTCGGGGAGGACATCATCTTGGAGACCTCTCAGTGCTGAGACTTGCAGCGTTCCCGCGTGTTTCTTGAATTCCTGCTGTGGCAAGTGCCGGAGAACGCTCTGCGTGTGGCTTCTCCTGGTCGCCGCGTACGTGACAGATGAAAAGCATCAAGTTTTTACCTGGTGCATCGGCTCCATCCCGCTACATTAGGAACATAAATGAGCGTGGGGAGAGGCCAGCCATGTGGAGCCATCTGGATTAGCTGCAAGCCACGTGGATGGGATCAAAATGCCTTTTACCGCATCCCGCGGCATTGCTGTGCTCGGTATGTGAATCCATGGTGCGGATGTGCCGACGTGTGCGGAGCTGTATCCTGGAAATTGCTGATTTGAACGTGGGCTGTTGGACTGTTACTCCAGGGTTTCCAGGCAGGTTAATTCTGCCCACGCTGAAGCCAGCACCATCCCATCTTCATGGCTGTTGATACCTTAATTTTTTTTTTTTTTTTTTTTTTTTTTTGGCAGATTCTGAAATTGCACTCCAACCTTCTTGAAGGAAAAGTGATCTGTAGGCAAGTAGCTGCCGGAGAAAATATTTTGAGCAGAAAAGGACTCTTTGTTGAGGCTGTGATGAAAGGCAGATCTGGAGCCGGTGGTTGGGATGTGAGGCAAGTCAGGAAACTGTTGGGATGAGGAAGCTCAGCACAGGTCTTTAATGTCAACGTAACCGGAAGAATTTACTGGAAGAAGAGGTGGATTCCCCCTCTCAGTCATTTCTRCCTAGAAACCTGAGTGGGAAAAAATAATAAATACCCCTAGGCTCTGGAGTTCACCGATGGCAGAATTTAAGCTGTGAGTTTTAAAGTTGGAAAACTGTGGTTCCAATTCCAGCTCTCATAACCACCCATGATCGTCTTTTCCCCCCTCCAGTTGACCCAGTCCACTCCACCCTGGCTTCCCAGGTGTGCCCAGCTTCCCTGCATAAGAGCTCATATCATGCCCGATCCAGACCTAGGTTTTACCACTGTCATTTAGCTGATTAGCAGGTATGTTATGCCAGTGAAATCTTTAGTGTGGATGGGTTGTCCCTGCTTCTCGTRCTGGAAGAAGCCGTGCATGTTAGATCTGCTCCGAGTTCTTGTGCCCTGGARGATTTTTTGCTGTGCTGCTGCTTTTAATTGGTTGCCTCCCTTTTATCCTTTGTGTCTGTGAGGAAAAACTTGAAAGCAGCGCGTGCACTCTTGACCTGTGATGTTTCTAGAGGTGCTGCAGGGGCAGCATCTTTTGCTGTCCTGTATAAACCCAGCTGGGATCAGGTAACTCAGCAATTCGGAAACAGCTTAGTGACAGTTAACAAGAGATAYGACTCCTGACAGACTTTATGCTCTATATTTTGAGGCCTAGGTTTGCAGCCATCTCTTCAGAAATAAATAATTAAAAATAACAGCTGAACAAAATCCCTTGTGGTATAAAATGCATTGCACTGCACAGTTTTGCAGTGGCTAGAGCTGCTCCATGCTGCACCCTGGGACCTTTTGGCTGCTGTGTATGGAAAGAGCTCTGGCACAGATCCCTCTCTGATGATGTTAAAGGTCTGTATTAATAAAGGTTATTGTAGATGAATATAGACCAACTACAACAGACTGTAGAGGTCATATGTCAGTCCCCTGCCCRTGTTTCAGCTGATGTTTTAAATAGACATACGTACGAGGAAAATAACTTATCTTTAAGAAAAGATCCTTTTGTACTGCACATCCTTTTGGAAATAATGACATTTCCAGCCTCATATAAAAGCCAGGAGTGTAGTGTCTGTGGCAGACAGCTTGAGACATGGCTCGGTGGTTTTCAGAGGAGACTGTTTGCTATATGCATTGCACGTTTATTTCAGGTCTGTCACATCTGGCCTCTTGTTCCTGTTGGATGGCTTTAGGAGCAAAAGCTTACTTTTCTTAAATGTTAATGAGTGAGATCATATAAGAACACTAGCACGAAAAGAACAAATGTTTGAAATGCTTGGTAATATAGATGAAAAATAATCAGTCTTGTTTGCAAGGCTAAATGTGCCTGAAAGCTAAAAATCTTTTTTTTTTTTTTTTTTTCCCACTTGAAGCAAGTATGTTTCAAGACAAATGTAAATAACAGTGTTGCTAGCTAACGTAATTTTGTTCTGGATTTAAAACAGTATCATGTTTTGTAAAAAACCTATTTCTTAGATACAAGCTGTTGTGGAAATGTTTCTCTCTGGAGAGGCTTTGAATCTCTAATCTCAGGGACTATCTTAAAACATGTCAGAGGTACAGGTGAGCTGCCCGAGTGTGGACAGTGGTCCCAGTTCACGTGTGAGGTTGGACTGCTGATGTGAAGGTTTCTTTTCACTCTCAACTCTCTCTTTTTGTGTTTCTTGATGAAAAAGTTAAAAAGGTGAGCTCAAAATGGGAGGAAAAAAAAAGCAAAAACAAAACAAAAGGAATTAAAATTCTTCATCAATTTAGAAATTTTTGCTTTAAGTCGTGTAGTGGGACACAGTGGAAGGAYGCACATTTTCTGAATGTACAAGGTTAGAAAATAAATGTGATTAAGATTCTAAATTCCATAATGGAAAGAGAAATATGTATTGCTGTGCCTCACAGAGGGGCTGAAGAGTTTTTTGCAGAGCCTGATGCATGTCTTGATTTTGTCCTGATTTGGTGTTGATCTGGTGTTAGGTGAGACCATGGTACTTCTGTGTGCTGGTTTCCATCAGAGGGAAAYGTAGACTCGTGAGCTGAGAGGAAAAGTCTTCAGCTTGGATCTGTGTGGAAGAAGGACCAGAATGAAGAAGGTGTCTCTTCAGTAGACACCTACATTGTATGACCTGACTAATGGGAAATTGTCTTCATTAGAGAAAAAGGTACTTTTTTAAACATAGACCTGTTAGCGTGGGTGAAAACTAATCTGTTACACAAAACCACTCTGTTGAAGATACAATTGATATCTCAGATCAGTGGAACCGCAAAATGTCTGCTGGCATGAGTCAGATTTGGATATTAATATGTAAGAGAATATGTTAAATTGGTTTAATTGCTCTGTTCTTTTAATCAGGGCCTGTAATGCACTGCCTGCCTTTACTGCCCTCCGTAAGTAATGTTGTCACTGGCTTCTGGGCTCCCCAGAACAAGAGGGRCGTGGAGCTTCTGGAGAGGATCCAGTACTTCTAGAGAGGATCCAGTGTAGAGCAACAAAGATGATTAAGGGACTGGAGCATCTGTCATAYGAAGAAAGACTAAGCAAGCTGGGCCTGTCTAGCCTAGAAAAGAGAAGAACGAGAGGAGATCTGATTAATATGTGTAAGTATCTGAGAGGAGAATGTAGGGAGGAAGGGGCCAAACTCTTCTCAGTGGTGGCCAGTGACAGAACAAGGGGTAATAGGAACAAATTAAAACATAGGAAGTTCCATCTCCATGTGAGGAAGAACTTTTTTACTAGAAGAGTGACAGAGCCCTGAAACAGGCTGCGCAGGGAGGTTGTGGAGTCTCATTCTTTGGAGATCTTCAAAATCTGCCACATATTCTAGGTGTTCCTGCTTGAGCAGAGGGGTTGSGCTAGGTGATCCTTAGAGGTCCCTTCCAACCTCAACATTCTATGGAAGTTTCTGTCAAAAGTTCTCCATTCCATGTGAAGGATCACCCTTGTGTATTGTACTTGCACGGTAGAGTTCAGACTGCATTGCACATTTGAGTGAATGAAGCTTCCAGCACCCTGATGAAACAAGTAGTGATGTTACTCTTACTTTGCAGCGCACAAAGCTCAAGCTATGAGGAGTTTGTCTTGAAAATATTTTCCATATCAGGAGTGGTTAATTTGGAGATGTGCCAGGCCTGGCTGTTGGAAGTATATCTTGTATGGTGATGGGCTGTGGGATAGGATCTAGGAGARTCTGCTCTAGGCAAGCCATTTCGTAACTCTGTCCTTCCACTCTTTTTGCCTCTATAGCCGACAAACAAGTCAGGGCAGAGGCTATCTCTTGTGTGTAGTTCACAGCTTGGGACAATAAGAGTTCCAACACCAGTGACGTCTCCCAGTTTTACTGTAAGTACTGACAGAAATGGTGTCTGGTGCTTCTGCTAGAGCTCTGTCCCAAAGACAAAGCTGATTTTCAATGGCCACTGGCTTTGAGGAGGAGCCTGATGCCTGGAACGGACACAGTCAGAAAAAAAAGCTTGACAAAAATATTCACCATGAAAATATCAAGTCTTGCAAATGTCGAAGAATGGGAAATAAAACTCCATCTCCTAGTTAGTGTGAAAGATAAAGCTTTTTAATTTTTTAAAATTCTTCTCTACTGAGATATAGTACCATTCCTCATTGGGAGAGAAGAGGGAGGAGATAGGGAAATGAAGGAAACTTTTCAAAAAAAGTCATTTTATTTTTAAAGATAAGTTTATCAAGTATAATGTAGAGGTTTCTAAGTGGTAACTTGTGTATAACCGTCTTTCAGACAAGTCATGGCCTGCTCAGAACCCCAAATGTTATTCATTAGCATAAGACATAATATTATGTTGCCAAGTGTTGTAGGCTGTCCTGCTTGGGTACTCAGTGTCCCTGCCTTCRTTATAAATCTTGATAGCATAAGAGACTATCAGAGATCTTATTTTGCATGATCTCAGTCRGTTTTAGTGACTTTTTTTCTTGGATCAAGTTCTTTCAATGTGGAATTCTAATAAATAGGACATAAAAGTACAGCACTTTGTTAGTTAACGGCTAATGTTGCCTCATGGAGCAGTGTGGTGTGGGAGGAGAAAATAAGGCAGAGGAGTTAAACAGCTTACAGTCACTTGTGCTGATCCACTCTGGCTTGGAGAGCTTGTAGTTGSTCTTGCTAATGCATTCCTTTTCCTTGTAATACTAGGAGAGCCAATGTTCCCAGAAACAAACACTTGTATCTTGTCTTGCTTAGATGGAAGATCTGGATGGTGAGCAGATTAAAATGCTGTTGCTGCACTTTGACACCAGCAGGGCTGCTAAGGCTTGCAAAGATACTGAGATACTATGGGGAATGGGATTGGTGTGTGGGATCACTGGCTCCCAAGACTGTGCTCTCTGTTGCACCACACTCCCTTGGAAGTCTTGGAGTCTGGACTACGTCTATTTTAGACCTCCCTGAGGCATGTCAAAGTCTGTAAACCCATGAAATACTGCTAAAAACATTAATATTTCATTTGAAGATATTATAGAATTTCTATACCCATTAGTAGCTGGCATGGRTTAAGGCTGAGCTCATGCGGGTGCAGTTTTATTGGAGGCTTGGCAAGGAGAGCAGGTCGGCCCAGAGAGCTTCCCAACCTCCCCCTGCTACCACGGAGCACGTGGGTGCAGAATAGGGAGCTTGAAGTGGTGTACAGGGTTACTACCCCGGGAGCAGTGACGAGATTGCGTTGTCCTTGCGATCTCCTTGCTTAGAGCCCTCACAGACCTTGCAGCAGGTGAGCTGGCCAGGCAATGCAGAGGCCAGTTCTTCCAGTGTGGAAAGGAGCCTTAGCTTTATTTAACCTTTTTGTACATGTCTGCTACCAGAGAACCCAGCACTTGGACGTAATGGGATCACAGGTGAAAAATAGCTCTTTGAAGATGTATTCCAGCTCTCCTGGTGACCCCCTTCACCAAAGGCATGGATCCACAGTTGGCCAGATGAGTTTGTGCGTTGGAAGCACCTTTGGATTTATTCTGGCAATAAGCTTTTCCACAGCAGCGCCATCATTTCTCTCATCTCTGGCTGATCAAGAGATGTTGCTCCGTCTTTCTGGGCAGAGTCCTGATGTTGGTTGTGCTGACGCACATCATGTCTTGGCTTGAGAACAGCAGGTCACACCTGAGTATGGAGATTGTAGTGCAAAGGAAGCTCCAGCCAGCACAGAAAGCTGCTCTGCAGGAATCTCATCCTCTCTATCTGTTAGAGATAAAGTTTGAGGTCTTCATTCTCTCTTCAAGGTGCTGCCTTTATGGACCTCAGGTATTAAAAAGGCTGCTTGAAGCTTTCTGCTGAAGACCACAGAAACTTCATGCAACAAAACAAACCTGTGCTTTCAGATGATCCTGTTTCACACTGTGTGACTGTACTAAACTAGGAGCTAAGGACTGCCAAACTCATCATATTCTGCTGCAAGTATGAGGTATGTTCTCTTGACTCTTATTTTTCTAAGTACAGAGCAATATTTATATATAATGTTTAAAGACAGTTGGGGCACATACAACCAAAACAAGRCCCTCCATCGCTGGATTGAAGCAAAGAGGACAAATAACACACACCAGATGGTAATTCAACACTTAATACGCTATATGAAAGTTAATCTGGCGATAAGCACAGTRTTTAAACTGATCATTGAGGAAAATATACTCAGATGGAATTCCAGGTACCTGGGGTGATTTGTGCCTTTTCAAACATATGAAAATTAGGAAATAGCAGGATTAAGACATGAGCCCAAACATCCTTAATGTTACACTCCCTCTCCTCTTTCACCTCTTTGAAACTATAGTTAATTACTGGAAATTTCCTGCACAGAAAGGATTGGATTTTAACACCCTGTCATATTAACTGGTCAAGGCAAGTCATTTTACCTAGCTGGTGTATTAAGTATTAAATGTAAGATTTATAATTAAAGATCTTTAATTATTACCTTGTAGATAGATTCATAGATTCTAAGGTAGTTTGTGTATGACTTGGTCCTCTTCAGTTTGGGAACCTCAAAAACATGAGACTATATTTTAAACAAACTAGCATACATAAAAGGGATTGTGCAGTTAAGATCATGATGGGTACAGTGATTCTTTTGTGGGTTGCTACCCTTAGTACTTGCTGTTTGAGGAATGATGGATCTTCACATCTACATTAGTAGCTTAAGCGGAATTCTGAGAACAGGGAATGGGTGGGTATCTGCCTGCTCTCTGTTGTGGTTTAGTCCTTGTCAGCTTCTCTTCTGAAGCAATATTTTTAGAGGTGCCCATCCAGGATTGCCATGTACAGTGAGATAATACTAAATCTTTTGGCATCTCTTATGCTACTGCAGTCAGTCTGCCTTTGTTTGCTTTTACTTTTTATCTGTATCATATCTTTACCTTAGGTCATTGGCTCTCTGGTACAGAGAATGGCTTTTATATTCTATTTTTATGTAAAGTCTACCACAGTCACATTTGGTATATGAAGCTCATGGTGATGCTATATTTAATGCTAATAACATAGATATTGTGCTGATTTTCCTCCGGAGGCTCTGAGGCTATCTGTGCTTAGGTGTTTTCTGCACTGCTCTTGCACTTAGCAGTAGGGAACAGGGGAGTTCAGTTGATATAAGAAGGGTACCAAAAGCTTCCCCAAACAGGTAAAAAGTGCCAGTGTTGTTCTGAAGAGTCACAGGCCTCTATTTGCTTTCATTCAGAGGGGTTGGCTGGAGCATAACACAGTGTAAATTTTTATATATGTGTATGCTTTCATATATATTTGTATACAAACATGTATGTGTGGAAGTGTGTAAGCTTTATTGCCTGTTTAGCTTTTTCTTTGCTTCCTCCTGTTTCCCTCCCCTTCCCCTTTTCTGTTCCACTTCATGTTTGAGTTTTGTCTCTGGGGTTTTTCTTCATATATGCATTTCCTTTTTTTTTTTTTTTTTTTTTTTTTTTTTTTTTTTTTTTTTTTTTTTAATCTTACCTTCTTTCCTCTTTCTTTCCTATTCTGGCTTTTCATGCTTTACTTTCTGCTCTGTGTGTTTTTGCCTCTTTCTGCTCCAAGATGTTTTACAGTTTACCTTTGCTTGCTTTGCCTGTGTACCCAGTTAGCATCTCTGCAGCCCCACTCTGCACTGTTGTTGCTTCTGCAGATGAGAGCAGCAGTGCAGCTGGGTCTCTTCTCCACTTGCTTGAAAAAAAGGAATCAGGGAGTCTGAGCTGCTCCCATTTCCCCTTGCTGTAGATAAGTATCAGTCTGTTATTTATTTACTTTTTTTTCCCTTCCCCTGTGCACTTCAGATTTGCAGATTTTACAGCTGAAATGCTTTTCAGATCTGGCCATTAAACTGAAGTGATGAGTAAGGGTGAGCGGTCACAGTGCTTCTCTCCAGTGTCACTGGCTCCTTAGYGCTAAGGAAAGGCCAGGTCCCCCCTTCTTTGTTGGCGATGGCAAGCTGCACGCCAAACCCTGGGGTCAAGTTAGCTCTCTCTTAACTCCATTAGCTTTAATGCTGCAAGCCTGGGGCTTTCTGGCAGGGTCTTGAACCCRTTTCCCCTCTCCTGAGTAGTTTGGTCCTGGTTTTGCAGAGTTCTGGTAGTCTCATGAGTGCAAATGGACTGAGCTCAGCCATTGCAGTGCATCTTATGCTTGGTGTCCTCCTGCATAAACTAGCATTGGAGCACCGGGACCAGCGAAGCAGACAGCTCTGTGTGTGTATTAGTAACAGCTTCATCGATCTGAGCAAGCCTAATAAGCCCTAGGCGAGTGCTCCTCAGGGAATGCAAACAGAAGGAGTGCTGGCCTTGCCATCCTGCAGCGCGAGGGCTGGTGGGAACTGCAGATGAAAGCGTGGCCAGATCCTGTGCGATGCTTTCCGTTTCCATGAGCTGTAAGAGAGTTGGGCAGAGAGGAACCTCATGAGGTTCAATAAGGACAAGTGCAGGGTCCTGCACCTGGGGAGGAATAACCCCAGGCATCAGTACAGATTAGGGGTCGACCTGCTGGAAAGCACCTCCACGGAGAGGGACCTGGGAGTCCTGGTTGACACTAAGTTAACCATGAGTGAGCAGTGTGCCCTCGTGGCCAAGAAGGCCAATGGGATCCTGGCCTGCATCAGGAGGAGTGTTKCCAGCAGGTCRAGGGAGGTGATTCTGCCCCTCTCCTCAGCTCTGGTGAGGCCGCACCTGGAGTACTGTGTKCAGTTCTGGGCACCCCAGTATAGGAGGGACGTGGAGCTTCTGGAGAGGGTCCAGAGAAGGGCAACCAGGATGATTAAGGGAATGGAACATCTCTCGTATGAAGAGAGGCTGAGTGAGCTGGGCCTGTTTTCTCTGGAGAAGAGACGGCTCAGAGGGGATCTGATTAATATATATAAGTTCAGGAAGGGAGAATGCAGGGAGGAAGGGGAYAAGCTGTTCTCACTGGTGGCCAGCGATAGGACGAGGGGTAATGGCCACAAGCTGRARCAYAAGAARTTCCGTCTCCAGGTGAGGAGCAACTTCTTTACTGTTAGGGTGACAGAGCAGTGGAACAGGCTGCCCAGGGAGGTTGTGGAGTCTCCTACTCTGGAGGTCTTCAAAACCCRCCTGGATGCCACCCTGTGCCACATGCTGTAGGTGTGCCTGCTTGAGCRGGAAGGTTGGACTAGATGATCTGTAGAGGTCCCTTCCAACCTTAAATATTCTGTGAATCTGTGAATCTGTAACACGCATTGTCTTTCAGTGCTTGACTCATTGTCTGTCAAAGCTAGGTGTTGTGACTGCTTCTGATCCTAGAAACAGAGGGATCTGAAGTAAGGAAACCCTTTGATGTTGGCAATTTGAAGAGCACGTTCAATATCATGTAGGGAACTGATATCTTATTCTTGACTACCTCAACCTTGTGGGCTGAGGACACCAACCATGGTAGCTGGATGGCTTCATTTACAGAATGCTACTTTTTCTTTTTTCTTTTTTTTTTTTTCCCCCAAGAAATGAGAGGACCCACCATGGCATCTTTCCCGCCCTGAGAAAGTGAATGTTTCCAGGCCCCTGTTTACAGGTTTTTGCTTGTTTGATGGGTGCCAGTTCTAGAGGTGTCTCAGACTCTGGTCAGCTGATCTSTCCAGGAGGCCAGTTCATACAAGCAGATCTGCAGAGGGGATTTTTGTTGAGATTGGAATCACCTCCTGGGACATGTAACGTGATCACACGCTTTCAGGGTATCGTCAAGGCGAATAAACAGAAATAGGACTTCAGACCTTCCTATTCCTGATGATACGTGAGGCTTTTCAGATGAAGCATAAACAGTCAGTGTCGTGTTTCATTCAGCATGACTCTTCATTTTTTTTTGTTTTTGTTTTTCTGCCCCTGCAATGCAGCCTTCTTTCCCAAGCAGCTGCTCTCTGACCAGTGTCCTGGCAAACTCACCCCTGCACTCTGCAGCCCTTGGGTGAAGGGGTATCTCAGGGCATGTCTATAACTTGATCTTTCGGATGACTCTTGCACACGTGGCTCAATTAGTGCCAATTGTTAGGGTAATTTTCTATTTTCGAGACACTTGGGGCCTGATCCTGTTTCCCTTGTGCTCCCAAATGAGATTTTTCCTGGTGCTCTTTGGAGCAGGGATGAGCTGTTTATGTGCTATGAACCTCAGCAGCGCCATCARTCCCTTCCCCAAGGTGGTAGGACTTGAACTCCCACCAGCAGCACTAGGAATGGGATGTGGGGCTGAATTGTCCCATTGCATCAGAGTGATGCAGAAGACCCTACCTCAAAGGGACACAGTGCAGGTCATGTCTGAGATGGTAGATCAACCTAATGCAGAGTCATCGTCACCCTGGGTTGTTCCAGGATAGTTTTTCCGCCAGGTGCTCTACCTACATGGAATGCAACAGGCTTGCTGTCCTGGGGCAGATGCTTGTTTTTTCCATGCTTTTCTTTGGGCAGTGGCCAAAGCCTGACGTTTTGAAGAAAGTAGGTGAAAGTGGATGGCTAAAAAATAAGCAGATCATATGACAGTTTCTTTCAAAATCATTTCCAGCTAAGGTTGATGTGAGTCCAAGCCATGTCTGCCCACTGACTGGATTGTTTACAGGTTGTAGGTGGCAGATTTGAGTTAGCTGAAAGCATCTAACAAAAAAAAAAAAAAAAAAAAAAAAAAGGTCTTTTTTCAGTATCTAAGTGTGTGGCCTGTGCTACTTGAGTGTCTCTTTTAGGCCACTCAGTAGTTTTTCTAAGTGTTTCTGCATTGAAGTTGAGAGATAAATATAGCTCTGAGCTGATGACTTGAAAGAAGGCCATAGTAAGCGTTATGTTGCCATACCCAGTATTTTTTCTTCTTATTTTTTTGTGGTGTTTTTTTTCTAACTTAAAACGGAAAGCTTAGCAAATGATGTTATTTTTCCTGTTCAAAGGAATTACATGCYAGAATGCCATTCACTGACTTATGCTGCAACCAGAGAAGGACTAAACCCCCTGCTCCTCCTTTTTAGCCYAGCGCTGTGTGTTTGGAAGGCGAGTGCGTTTGCAGCTGAGCCAACTATAATAACAATAATTCAGGATGAGAAGCTCGGAGCACCCTGTGATTAGCAAAATAATTATTGCACAGTGTATAAATTGAGAGATGTTTTTTGACACAGGAACAGAAGCATGTGTTGCAGCTGCTTTAAGAGGCAATCAGCTCATGTCACCCTGTTGACGTTTCCAGTGCAGAGTTTTGKGCCGGAACCACACAGAGCAAATCATGCTTTTCAGATGATTGCTGTTGAGTTTTCCAGTAACTTCTGCTGACATAAGAGCAGCCAGGAAACTTTCAAATAAAAATTTTACTCGCTCTGCTCTTTTTCCCCTTTGTAAATTTTAATTTGGACCAAGTTGTTGTGTATGTTCTTCCTGCTTGCTAGGAGGCCACGCTTTGGCTAGCTGTCAGCTCCTAGACTTAAAACAGGATAGGAAACCTCCCAGAGCTTTTTCCTTTATGGGTGCTAGTTCAGATCTGGGTCAGGACGCTTGTGACAGAAGTCTCTTTTATATGATGCAGCTTTGACATTTCCAAAGCAAGTCCATAGGCTCGTAACTGATAACTTGCAGCCTTAAAATCTAATCTGCCGTTCTGCATAACAGCGAGCAAGGAATTTTATGCATAGTTTCCTTTGATGTTTCGTCAACAGCGAGCGATAACGTGGGCAGGGTTTTTCCCGCGCGCGCGGAGGCTCTGTGCTCGTGCCCTGCCTTATCTCCCCAACCTTTGGCACTGGGGCCCTTTCTGAGCCCTGACCCAGTTTCCCCAGGCCTGGTGACTTTAGTGGCTTTGTACTCCCTGCCACCGAGTGATTTGGACGCCCAAGTCCTATCTTGGTGGCCAAAATGACTTGAATCCCCCGTGTCCCTGTGCGGGTGGCAGTGCAGTGAGCCCATCTAGGGAACTCGACAAAGTGGCTCACAACTAGGAAGTGGTCACAGTGTGGAAGCAGTGTGGGGGAAAAAAAACATTGGAGGCTGGTGAGGAGGTTTGATCTGCCCTTTGATGTGCCCAAGCCTGCTTCGTGCAGCCAAAATGGTAAAATGCTTTTGTATTAGGGAGGACTAAGGGCTTTGTAGCATATCATTTATTTGCATGTGCTTGGGAAATTTCTGATGGGCTAAAATATCAGGTATGTTTGAGGAATTGTATCAGTTAAACTGAGATCTAGTTCTTGTGTGTATAATCTCTTCAGAACCACCTCATGTTATTTGTGTAAGACCTGTATCAATAGGGCCTGGATTTCTCTTGTGGTATTGGATAACTGTAATACACAAATCATGCTAATTTATCTTTAAAAATGCTTTCAATAGACTTGYTTGATTTGTGGCAAGAAGATGGTGCATGTCCTTTGGTCCCTTTCAATCTTGCTGGCAGTGATTCAGTGTTTTTCTTTCATATATATCTGTCGGTGAAAGTGATGAGCAGGGTGTTTGTGTTTTGACATGAGTGTCTGGGGTATGTGTGTTTATGTGTATATGTGCAGGTAGGTACACGTACACACCCACACCCACACCTGCCCTTTTTGCATTTTACAAAACGTATATATAAACATTTTTCCCCTGACTCAAATATGACCGTTATTGCCTGTCTGCAACCAAACAAGCTGTTGAGTTAATACCACCACATAAAGTTCAGGAAAGACCAATGAGCGTGTTTCTAATAAGAGGATATTCTGGTCCTCTTGATAATCAAGCCCCCATTGTAAAATCATTTTGAGTCACAGGTTTAAATCTTTGTTCCAGTGGAAAAAAAAGAAATTAAGGGCAGCCCAAACAAGCATTAAATCCTGTTTTTTAGCAGAGCTGCTTAAAATAGTCCCAAATCTGAATCGGAAGAATGACTCCAAGGGAAAAGAGAAAAGTCGAAACAATGCGAATCATAGTTTGGTGGCACAAATCCTTTGTCCTACCCCAAACCCTGATAGCAATTTGGCGGGGTCAGGAGACTGGATTTCCTCACCATGAGACACTGCATGCTTTAGATTTCTCTGTGGAATTAGATTTACATCTTCCATGCTGGTAGTTACCTCNTTTTTTTTTTTTTTTTTTTTTTTTAATTATTATTATTAAAGAGATTCCAGTAAATTAGTCTAGAAGACCAGCACAAATGATTCCAGCTCTACTGAGCTTGATTCTTCTGTCTTCCTTTTCCCCTCTTGTTTGTAGGGAAGATGCTTTCAGGAAAATATTTGGGAAATGAGGGTCTCATTTGGGTTTTGACCTCTCTTCCTCTCCTTGCTCTATTGCTGCTTAGGCAAGCCAGGCTTCCCAAAACGGACCTCATCTCAGCTCCTGTGCCTTTTGCCCTTTTTATCCATTCCTGGTTGTGTTGGCAGGCAGGCAGGTGGATTGTTCCCRGGCCAAGGTGAGCTGAGCAACCCTCCCTTTTGTTACAGCTGCCTTACATTTAATATAACACCTCCACTTATTCTTTTCCTCACCTCTGCACAGGAGGAGCGACCCATGGTCTCTGCTGTCCATCCCACCCTGTCCCACTSTGCAGGTAGGGCTGGTGGCAGAGGTATGAACCACATTTACACGTGCTCTGAGCCCACTCTAATTTCTGCTTCTTTACCCAGGTACTTCCTTGGTTCTTGTGACTGTAGTACCGAAGCATCCCTGCAAAATTAAAAGGTGACAGTGATCTTAATCTTTTCCTCAAAATGGTCCCTGAGCAGAGTAGAAGAGTGATATTGGCATATGAAGCTGACATATTTATTATTRATGATACCTTTAAATGATTAAACAATTTTTTTCCATGCATTATTTAGGGGAATTATGATATTCATCATTAATGGAAAGATGTCTGTCAGAGGAATGTGTGATTCTTATTCATACCTACCTTCTCTCCTCCATCTGTTACTTCTTGTCCGTCTTCTCCCAGCTCTTGTTTTTCCTTTTGGAGTCAGTATTCATCCTTCTCTAAAAACCTGTCTTCCCCATTGACCTCGTTAACCTGTGGCTGTGAAAGRGGAAATATTTTTTTTTCCTGGACAGATAACTAACTGTAGGTGTTAGCATCACCTCTGTAAGGGTCATGGTAATCCAGGTAAGGAAGTAAATTTGAAAAAATAAAGACTAGAAACAGTCAAGAGTCCTTTCCAGCAATGTCATTTAGATTAATGTTTTTATTTTACTGTCAAGGATACTGGAAACATTAACAAACATGCCCTTAGGTGTGAATGTGTCCCCATGATGTGGGGCAGTATTGCAGCTGTTTTATAATGGCAATTAAGACAATATTTGCAGGCAGTAAGACAATTAATACTGCAGTTATGAGATGCCAGACTTCTCAAGGTGGAATGGGWCGGGCTCAGTATGTTGCAGTGATTCTCTGTCAGTGACCTAATATGATTCAGATATTGTGTATGGCTGAGGTCATATAATAATCTTGCTGACGTAATTCTCAGATTCCTAAACATCCCTGAAAATACTTAACTTTAGCATAAGCAATTCCCATCCTGACCTACTTATCTGTTTGTCCTCTATCAGAAGAGGACAATTCACTGCCCAGCTCTTGGAATTTTGAGGCTTTTCCTTGTGAAAATGAAAAGGATTGTCTCTCTGCACCAGCTAGTTTTACTGGATTGTTAAGTAATCAAATTAAATTTAAATTATATTAAATATATATATGTATGTTTTTTTCCATGCATCGGAAGCAGAGCTTCCAAGGTGCAGATAAATTGTGTCCATTTGCTCACCTACTGCAGTACATAACATTGTGGTGCATTTATAGGGTTTGGGTTGACCTCCAGAGTCTTTGTGTTTCATGAGAACTAGAAAGCAGTACCTTTTAATTCATGGAAATTAGAGCAAAGTTCATTGATGCTTCATGCTTTTAATGTCTTTAAATAGATTCTAATAATCACAGTAAATTTAGAGCTTGAAGTTGTCTAAAGTCATTTACCTGAAAGCTATTTCTMAAGAAATGTATTTAAATGAAAGCTTAACCGCTGACGTTGGTTAATTTAAGTCAAAACTGTAAAATGGGCAGTATTTTTTTAGTTTTGGRGTTAGAACAGAGGAATAAAACCCCCATTAAGATGCAGACTTGACTCACTGGCCTTGGCAGTGTTTTGGGGTAATGATGCTTCTCCGCAGCTGCAGCAGAAGGTCTCTGTTTCATTGCTGTCTCGAGTCCCACCAGCCCTGGGAGATGTGAGGGTGCAGGAGGAATGTGAAGTATCTGCATGCTGGGTAGGGTGATCTGAACACGCACTTCAAAGGGGCTTGTTGAAAGTATGATAAATTACATTTGAAATCATGACTTTCTCTAAAGTATGTAGAAAAGGAATAACTGACAAGTCAAAATATTAATWGAGGTAAGACTCCTCCACTTTGTTCTCCTTTATGCCCCTGCCTTCCTTTACTTATGCTTGTTTCTGACTTTTCAGACTCAAAATTCTTCCTGAAAGAGCTTGGAAAAGGCTTAATGTTTTTGTAGCTTCTTTATGTGCAGCTTTACTAGGGGAAAATGCATTTGTGGCTTCTTCATATGCATCTTTACCAGGAGAAATGATTTCTTTGCTATCTTCTCCTTCCTCTTATTTTATTCATGACCTGCTTGCCCAGCCTCTTATGCTGGAGAAGATTTGGTGTATTTTTTCACCTGGCTTCTCAAGTTGTTTGCCTGTCCTTGGCATAGTCTGTCTGGAAATGGTGAGGTAGCAAGAGGAGGGARCCCACACGTGTATGAGCAGGGGAACACAGTCATTTCCTGAGCAAACTGCAAAGAAGGTGCTGCGGGTCTTCAGGTAAGCCATATTTTGTAGCTCTTTGGGCAAACTGTTAAACTCCATTGCACCCAGGGCACTATGATATCAGGGAAAAAGAGGAAAAAATGTTTCCTGGCTTTTGTGACTAATCAGTTTATGGCCAAGAACATAAGGATTTATTGTTTTCTTTTTTCTTTATTTCTTTTCTTTTTTATTCTACCTAATCTCTCCATAGAGGTTCTGTTTAGTGTCTTAGCCTTGTTTGAAAAGTGGAGTTTATCTGCTGCTATTATTACCCAAATGCAGAGAGGCTGCTTGCCTTCTGGCTGCGTTAAATCCAGTGGGGATCACTTTTTGTGGTATGTGCAGCACACATACAAAATACCCAAAACACTCTTTCTCTTTCTGCTCTCCAACAGCCTATCCTGCAACTACAATTCCTTTTCCTTTAAAATTTGCAGATGGTATGGCAGGCTGAGTGTGATGCTTCCAAAGGTCTCATTCCCTATGGTAAAGTTTCTTTTGGCATCAGAGACGAGGCAGGGCTTGAAGAGCCAGAATAGGATATCTCTGTAGAAAGTGTATGCGAGCCCTCTCTCCTGTTTATGTAGAAGCTCATTTGAACTTGCTGTAGATGTGGAAGTGTGTCCCTTCCAAAGAGATGAAGAGATTTCACTCACAAAGGTTATACAGCTTTGCAGAAATTTGGGAGGTAAAGACCAGCCTCCCAGAAAAGAGTCCCAAAGTACCCTTCCAGGTAGGGCATGGAAGCAAAGAAACCACTGTTTCTCACAGGATATTTCTAAGATATGCTAGTGAAGTAAAAGGAGCCTTGGGGCAGCTGTAGGCTGAGGTGGTTGACCCTGCCACCACCAGGGTGTCCACAGAGGTGCATCTGCTCATCTCAGTTGGCTTCAAGCCACTGGGCTGTGGCTAGATGTAGACTAGGACATAGCCAAAGTGCTGCTGGACCCCAGTGTGCTGCAGGGGCCAATGCTACTGCATGTGTGAGCCGGAACAGTGACGCTACAGGTGTCTATGACACTGACCCCGATGTCTGAGGGAGGAGGGAGAATCACAACCAMGTTCTTCATTGACGTGGTGCTTCTGCTCCCGAGCTGCCCAATTTGACATTTCTGGTCCTCGAGAGACCAGTGCCGCTTCCTTCAACACTGCGCCCCCGTGTTGGCATCGCCTTTGCTTGGCATCTCACCACCACCAGGGTCCTCCTTGGTTCACCACCAAGGAGTTTGCCATCAGCCGGCTCGTTTGCTGTCAATAATTCCTGGTGGATCTGGCACTCGGTGTGACCTTGCTCCKGCAGGCACCAGGCACATGCCAGGTCCCATGCACGCTCTCCCAGTTGGACCCTGGCTACCTCCATGGGGGTAAGAAGAGGTCTCAGCAGTGAGAGTGCCGCTCCAGGCAATTGAGATGAAAGGGAAAAGCCTGAACTGGTGCCACGGCTCTGAATGAATCACAGGAAAAAAAGTTCTGAGTCATAATGCCTGCTGCTCCCGAGGGGATTTGTTGTTCTCGTGCGCTGACGGATGCGCAGGGAAGCGGCGGGAGGGGCTTTCTCCGATGCTTCATCAGGGAAACACGCGGCCGCGCTGAGTGGGGCCGAACACCTGCTCCTTTGGGCCCCTCGAAATGATCTGGAAAGGAGGGTAATGTATCCACCCTGTGCCCAAAGCTCAGCGGTGCAAACCTGCATGGATGGAAAGTGGCTGTCGTCCTGTTGAGACCAGGTCCTGCAGCTGCCCGGTCGTATGGCCCCAGTTCATTTTACAGTGTGTGTTTTTAAAGGGCAAGTGATTGGTGATTTGTTGCCATTTCCTTCTCTCATGAGATTCTTGCTGTCCTCTTCGATCCAGAGGTGATACCTCCCCAGAGAAACCCTTTGTGCTAAATTACTTTTGATTAGGACTTCTCCCCCAAAGATGTGCAAAACGAGTAGTTTAAGCAAAAAAAAAAAAAAAAAAAAAAAAAAAAGGCAACTGCACCGAACCCCTGTGACTGGTGCTGTGCCCAGGGTAGGTGCAGCGGATGGTGCCCCAAATCTTGTGCAGAGCCCCATGGTGCAGTGTGTGGCACAGCAATCTGCTTGGAAAGGGCAGCTTCTCCCCTCGGAGCCACGTCTTGACCGTGTCGTTATTTTAGCTGATTAGATTAATTTCCTGGATGATGTAATCAAGTGACATTAATTATGTTACCAATCAGAGCTGCTGTTTTAGCCTCTGCGTTCTTGTAGAAATATTTTAGGGTACTTGTTACTTGTTTGCTTAATGATTACTTTACAGAAATAGCAGCTTTTATCACACTGATGCACTCAGAAGAGAGGAGCGAGATTTCAGTGGGTAAAGTGTTAGGGGTGTTGGGCTGCTTTTTTGCCTAATACTGTTCTTTGTTATTATTASAGGTTTCTATGTTGTCTTCATCGAAAAACTGGAGGGATCTGGGAAGCTAGGGATTCCTGGAATGTCTGATCCAATTTTTTCTGCTCCTTGTATTTTCTATGCTTAAAAATGGTTTGATAGGGTACTGCCGACACTTGGAAGTTCGTAGATTTTTTTTTGGTTTGTTTTATGCTTTTTTTTTTTTTAAGACTAATTTTGTGCCAGATCAGTTCTCAGCTCCACTTTTCTCTCTACCTATAGGAAGGCAGCATTTCTGGATGGGGGGTGGATGGGAAATTTACTGTGAAATGACATTTGTGGTGAGGTAATAAGTGTAAATGCTGGTGAGCAGAGTTCGTCTGCTTCTGATCTGGGCGATACTGCTTTCACCTTGGACTCTGTGGTCTGAAATACCAGCAGGTGAGGTTGCTGCTGCTGCTATGTTTGACTTTTCTGCTGGTGTAGCTGAAACCAGTTTCCAGAGCGAAATGAGCTTCTTCAGCAAAAGAGGGGAAGAAAAAACAAAAAAACCTCCCTGTTTCCTTCCTCTGCCCTCCCCAGCCTTCATAGAGCTATTTCCAAATTGGGTGCATTTTCTCAGCATAAAGAAAATGATTGGGGCACTGGATGTATTTTTGATGCCCCCTCTCTTATTTTACAGGTTGCTAGCAGATCTTAAGTACAGATCAAGCCAAGACAAATGTGACATGTCTCAGTTTCTGTGGAAAGAAGCTGAAGTGCTTTTGTATGTGAGGATAGGAAATTTGTAAGTCCTGGATATGGATTTTGTGTTTTCTTCTGTGCATGAGATCAGAGGGGGAAAGTAAGCCATTGAAGAGTGAGGTGGATTTTTTTTTTAAGATACTAAAGCATTTCCTTATATGAAAAATCTTTTCTGACTTGAGTTTTTTTCTTTTTCTTTTTTTTTTCTCCCTTTTAATTCACATGACTTATACTAAGGCAGGTGTTGGTGCAAGTGTTCTTAGTCTATTCTGCTGACCTAGACTGAGGACAGACACTTTCTGAGTCAACTAGAGCTCTTTTAAACTGCGGTTCCTCCCTAATCTACTGAAGGCAAAAATGATGCASGTTATCTCAGACAACCTGTTCAGATTCTTTAGGCCAATCTTGCTTGCTGAAACAGATTACAGAACTCATATTTAATAAGTGATCTGACCTATGAGAAGAGTAATCTCTAATATTTGAGTGGTCAGGTACATTGGTAATGGGTTAAATCCATCCAGGGATGTCTCATTTTGAGCCTAGCCAAAGATTTGAAATGAAGAATGGATTCTTTCTCCTTTTTTTCCCCCTTTTTTTTTCCCCTTATTTTCTTTCCGCATACCTGTTACAGTAAATTTAAATGAAACATAGATACTAATTTACTCTTGGCATGTATGAAAGGCTAAATACTAGTGCATTAAAGGAGGTGAAACTGTTCCAGCAGCTTTACTGGAGAAATACATTATTACTGTGAGGCTTTGATAGAATGAGGGCAAACTTTTATAAAATGCTAGCGCTTCCTCTTCTCCCTGTATTTGCATAATTCTTAACGCTTTCATAGCACTCCTCACTTTCAAATGTTTGTCCAAATGTGAAGTCATCCTGAGTAGCTTGGGGTTGTACATGTCTGTACCTTTTCCTGCCTTGAACAGTGGGGAGGCTCTCGACAGAGATGGGCTAGATGAGTTTTTGCTGATGGCAGAGCCCTTCCAAGGGTTTATGCTCTTCGCTGGTGTGATTGACATCCAACTGTCAGCACCTTTGACAGCCTGCCCTGCCTCTGCRTTTACAAGAGACCTGAATAAGCTCAGGCTTGTTGTGTTTGAAAGGGAAAACGGGTGCAACCTTAATCTGAATTAAAGGTAGAACTCTCACTGTTTCCAAATAGTGGTATTGAGAGTGTACTTGATGTTGATGTGTCTGGAATGCCCTAGGATTTGTTTTTGGTTGATTTTGCCAGTCACTTCTGGAGGCTGGATGACTTTTTCTCTGCTTGGGTTTTCTTTTGCCCTGTGTCCTTGCTGCCAATTAGATTATTTTTTTCCAAGTAAAGATCATGATCTATCCCATATCTATTTACAGGCATTTCCATGCCTTCAGAGTGCTCCTGCACCCTTGGTTGTGAGTTAGAAGGTAAGTGCAGAGCTCCAAGTTGAGTCCCATGTGCAGAAACATAAGTACTGGCATTGATTTCCCAGTACGGTGGAGAGATGGGGATTGACTATCTCATTTGAAACCTACTGATCTAATGGAAGCCCCCACAACTCCCATATCAAACATTGAATTAGAAGGCAGTGGAATACAAGAAATGAATTGGTTTATATATCCTGGTAGTTGTATCTAAGCCACTGGGGACGTCCAGGTGGAAATAGACTCTTTGGCAAGGCTGCTTATACACGCTTAGAACGAAGACTTGGTTGTTGAAAATCTGCAGGTAGAAGTCTTAAGCTGTGAAGGCTGGATGTGAAAATTGTTTTCACCTAAACACACAGCTCCAAGAGCTGGAAACCTGTCAAAGATGCAGGCAAAATATCTAAATGCAAATGGCTTAGAAGATTATTTATAAGTGATCTCCAAAGCCATCTCCCAAAGGAGATGGATGTACTTTGGGTAAAGTCAGTGGGAGGTGGTAGGGACAGTCCCTGTCTTAAAATATAGTCAGATGGAAAAGAATCACAGAATACAAAAGATTATTTATATAATCTTTTTACATATAAAAAAATATGAAAGAGTATTTGAGATTTATCACACTATGTTCATGAAGAGTATTCGATGATATGCTCGAGGTGGTGGAGCCTTGCTTGTCATTTAAGTGATGGTGGAGGGTGACAAAAAGAGCAAGGTCTCTTGTGAAAACTTTGGGTGTTCTTGTTTTGGGGGGTGTGCTTAGAGGAGAGGGGTAGTTCATGCAATACATGTCAGTGTCCTTCTGGTTAGTAGGTGTTTTGTTCCTGCTGATATCTTAGACTTGCTGTTTAGTTCATGTAAATCTTAAGTACAATGCTGAAAAGGATTCTCTGTGCTATGGAAGTAGAAGCCTGATTTCTGCATCTGTAAAATTAGGTAAATAGTATTTCTTTCTTTCCACCATAGCCTTTTAAATCTCTGGATTCCCAGAATATCCTATTATATGTTCAKACAATTCCTACCACAGTGGTTACTTGTAAAAATTGTGGAGTTACAGGTGATGCAGGATGACAAGAAACTACGAGATGCCACTAATGAGAGGAGGAACTTAAAAGTGTGTAACAATCATCAAGTCTCTTTCCTTATCTTATGAGCAGCCAAAGGCTATAATCTCATTAGTAAATGTATTAAGATGCATCTTAAAACTGGTCATGCTGCAGCCCTCACTTTTGGCCTATGTCTAACTCTGGAAGCAAGCTCCAAACCTGGAATCTTTGTGGAAAAGTATACAGTATTTAAAAGGACCAACACTTTTAGAAAGAGCACAAAAGAAGCTGTTTATGTTGACTTTTGATGACTAGGAAGGTATGTATTCATGTAAGTCTGTAACATTATTGTTTGTAGGAAAAGGCTTTTTGGTGGTAAAATGAAATTTGTACTTCAGTTTACTGGAGATTGACAGATGCTTTAGTTCTTTGTATAAACCATTTGTGTCTTTTTAATGGGTATTGCAGAAGCTGAAGTGAAGCAGAGAAGCTTTTAGACAGTGCCATGGTYCACTGGGCTTTCAAGAAGGCCTCCTCTGCACTGTTGATTTATTGCAACTCATGTAATGAAGTCAGTACGCCCTTACTATACATAGACAAAGATGCTTTTTGCAGCAGTGCAGCTTGAAAGAGGGGTGAACTCTGCTGTAAATAAGGGCTTTATCGCTGGTAAGAGTGTATCTGTTCAGCTATGCTGGTGGTAGTTGTAATTGAGGTCTGTCTCCCTGGCAGGGCCTTAGAAATGAGCTATCAGGACAAAATAGACCCTGACAGGGCCCTTACTTTCCATGCTTGTTTTCATTTGTGTGCGGGGGAAGGAAAAAAAAAGAGAAAATCCAGCAAAAACAAAAGCAGAATTTCTGCTGCAGCTGTTTAAAACARTAAATAAGCTGCAATGTGATGTTGTGGGTGTTCTTTTTGTTTTGTTTCATTCCTTATTTCCTCTTCCAACTTTTATTATTTCTCAGTCTTGGCAGTGGGAAGGACCATTCTCAAGACCGGGTGGTTTGCCTTGGTAACTCACTGAAACCAGATGTACTGCCACTTACTAGAATGCAGAATCCRTTTGCACCGAAGTGCTTCCCAGGTCACTGGATAGCTCTGCCTTGTTGAAGGGTTGTCAGTACAAGATGTAYGGGAATTAATATCCGTAGAGCAATACCTGAGCTACTAAATCATGGAGTCTGCAGTGCAGATCAGGAGAGCACACGTGTTGTGTTGCTCTGGTTACTGAACAAGGTTTGGACTAGAAGGAGGTTCAGCTGGGGTGACCAGAACACTTGTAGCGCCAGCCACCCACACAGCCCTTCTCCTGGGCTTTGTTCAGGGGGTGAGGATGGAGAACTTCAGGTGAAGGAGCTTGTGAATTGTCATGCCTTGTAACTAGCCATATCAAAGTCACCTGAAATGAGTTAATGTTATGAGTTCTGTGGTGCCATCAGGGAAGAGGGATGAAGTAGAGAGCAGTGGGTAGTAAGAAAACTGTATATGAGAGAAAATAAATCTATATATTAAAAACAAAACCAAAAAACATAGTTGATATAAATAGTGACCCTGTCATTGACTGGACCTGTTGTGGTTCTGGCAGGTGCTCTCCCTGAAGAGTGCCCACAGTGGTTTATTTTGTTATCTCTGTCAGCTGTCTGCTCTGCTTCCTGGAGGCTGCTGTGCCTGTGATGGGTTACAAAAGGGGAACTGTGTCAGCTCTTCAGCTGCTATACATTCAAGCTGATGTATTATTTTAAACTGATGAGTTCAGCTAGAGAATGCAGCAACCATTTGTGTCCACTGAGACCCCTGGGTGGGCGAGAGGTGGAGGATCTACTGTTGCTTGCCCATTGTGTGGGTCTGTTCTCCACAGCATCTGAGGTTGGAGACCGGATGCTGAGCAAAAGTTGTGGTTGGTTTTGATCCAATCTGGTGATTCCTGTGTTACTATATTTAAGAAGCATCGCTTTCACAGGAAGGCTTATCACATGCTCTCTGGATAGTTTAGAGTCTTCAGAGTTATTCCTGGTTCCTTTACGTGTGTAGAGCTAGAATGTTTAGGTATTTCTGCCTAAGATGCTTCAGGGCATACAGATAAATAGGACTTAATGAAACCAAATGCAACCAAACTACTTAAAATAACATACAGTAAACTGTTGCAGGCTTCCGGGATATGTTTGTCATGGGGATACTTGTGGGTTTGGATTTAGAAGACAATTTCATGGTTTTATTAAAGGTCTGTATCTGTGGGGACGTAGTRAGGAAGAGGGTCACAGGAAGTGAAGGTCTTACGGCAGTTGAGGATCACAAGGTTTCTAATCCCCCGGCTCCCCACAAGTGGCACAGTGTGCTACTTATACTGCTCTGTTCTGCTGCATTAGTGGTCAGAGGAGAATGGGCTCCTACTCTTTCCTCCATATCCCACAGAGCCTRTACTGTCTTAGCACTGTCTTCAGTGGCCGGACTTTATGCCAATGTGAACACTAGTGAAACGAAAGGAAAAGATAATGCTGTCGTATTGGCTTGACTGCATTCATGTGGGTCTGTACCAGTGCAACTCTTTTGGTTAGAAGGAAAAGAGCAATTGCCCTCTTTTTCCAGTCCTGACTAACGGTAGTGTAGGCACAAGAGTTGTGGAGGTGCACAGTGACCGTGTGATGCTCCCCAAACCTGCCTGAGAACAGTCTGAACTCCACGAGTAAAATAAGCATATGCTCTGAGTTGCTGAAAATACTGTTTCTTGCTCGCAACAAGCCACAAGCATCAAGTGGATTAACTTAGCCCTGAGAAAATGTAGTCTTTAGTATACTTTGTTCCTACTCGAGTTTGACTCCAGCCCATTTCGGTGGGAACAAGTTACTAGCTAATTTAGACTTTATCAGCTCAAGGACAAAAAAATAGTGTAGCTGTGGAAAAATTCAGGCTGGCTTTGGCATATCTGGGTATTGACATGATGCATGTCTTGGTTTTTGATATTGGGAAACCTGCACCTGCTATAAAATGAGCACCTCTTTCTTTGGAAAGGACTGAGTGAGATATCATTGCTTGACAAGTCTCTCCTAATTAATGTGACTTCACAGATCTTACTTTTTCCATTTTTTCCACTCAACTGAAAATATCTAATGTATCCAACAATTTAAAGGACAGATCTAAAGGTTTGAAGGTAATGCATCTTAAAAATAAATAGTAAAAATTATTCTTGAGCTTGGGCCAGATTATTTCAAGATCAACATCAAGGCCAAGGCACTCTAATTCCCAATATGTATTTCTAGGTCATTTTCATTGGCTTTGTTCATCTATACTGCTTTTGAGATAGGAAGAATATTGATATCTTCCAGGATTTTTCTGCAGTCTTTCTGACAGTGTATTTCTAAAGAGTATTGACTCTTCTGCCAGTATTATGACTTCAGGCCTCTTGCTGTATTGTGTGACATTGTTTTTTCATTTTTTTTTTTCTGATATATCAATTTTTTTAACAGAAAAAAATAGTTTGGATACTTTTTTATTATCAGCATGGCTATATCTTTGTTATAATGACAGGTGAATAATGCTGGTGCTTGGATAGCTTTAAAGGGGTGTAGGAGGAATTAGATAAATGGCAAAGAAAATGCCATTGAAATAAACCTAGATAGAACAGACCTAAAGTGAAAATTTAACGAATAAACAGCTAACATAACTTTGGTTTTTAAATTTTTCTGACATCTCACTGGCTGGCTGCAGTGCTTCTGATACCTCAGAAGTCCATCCTGCTGGATGGCAGAGCTAGAAATGAGCACACAGGCTTCATTGAAAAGAGAAAGACTTGTTTGTGTGGCTGGACCTGGACTCTTGGAGCCCAGGGACATGGTTTAGCAGGTATGGTGTTGAAGGGCTTATGGTTGGACTCGATAATCTTGAAAGTCTTTTCCAACCATAATGGTTCTATGATTCTATGGATGCCCAGGACATGGGGGCTGGAGGAACTGCCTGGGCGCACCAGGGAGGACACGACAGAGAGCTCTGCTTGTTTTTATGGTCTGCATGAAAAGCCTGGTCCAGAGTAGAAGACAGAGAATATTTTCACTGAATCTACCTCTGTTTGGACTCCAAACATCCTTCTTAATGGCAGTTTTGGACAGATTTCTCAGGAKTTGGTGCATTTCCAACCTGAGGGTTACCCCATCAGATTTCCCAGGTTGTCACATCCCCATGACATGAGGACTGCATTGCTCAGAGTTAATGTCAGGAGGGATGGGGTTGCTCAAAGTTAATGGCAGGAGGACACAGGGCAGGGGTAGGCTCAGGGCAGCTATAGAAATGGGAGTTTGCTGCCCTGGGGCTCCCTTTCTATGGGATCACCCTGGGGCTAGGGGTTGGGCTTGGGTCCTGGATGTCCCCAGTCATGTAGGTGACAGTGTGCTGGGAAGAGGCACCCAGCAGGGGCTGAGGCCTCTTGGGACCACAGCCACAATGTCTTCAGACATCTGGGCTGAGGTAGCATCTCCATTGTTGCTCAGAGCCCATCAGCCAGCCAGTGACTTGGATCTGGAAACTTTGGTGTGACATCGCTCTTCTGGGGTCACCAGGCAAATTTTTGAAAAGCTGTGTTCCAGGTGGTCAGCAGGAGCACAAGTTGGTGTCTAGGTATGTAGGAACATGAGTTTTGCTGTGTTCAGCCACTGAGGCGCCTGGTCTGACCTTCCACCTCCATGAAAAAGTAGCAGCAGATGGGTCAGAGAAGGGCAAGCAGTGTCATCTTCTTAAGAAGAGACTCAGTAAATTTCATCTGCTATACTTTTTTTTTCTTACTAATAGTCAGCCCTGAATTGTGAAGTTCAATTATCACTAAGCCGTTTATTACAATATTCTTGATATGCATATAAATGCCCACTCCTTCCTTCCTTTTTTATYTTCTTCTTTAACCCCAGGAACTTCTCTCATCAGATAGTTAGACCCACAGTCTGGTTAGGGAAGAATATTTTCTTTTATCACTTTTGAATTTGCTGTCTTGTATGAACTGGGAAAGCTGTCTGGAAAGGCAACTGACAGTGCTCTGATATTGCCCTGGAGAGGAATGTGTTCCAGCCAATTGACAAGGAGAGTTTCTGGAGCTGAGTGGCCTGTAGGAGAAAGTAATGTCAGATATTTCAGCCAAATAGCCTCCAAATCTCTGTGAGTTGAATTACCCGTTTATGGATTGTAGCTACCATTGCTTTGCTTTAGGAAAGGTTGTATCTGCCTGTGATAATCTCTTCCCATTCTCAGTGATAAAAGAAGGGCATCTGCATGAAAGCAGATYGTCTATTTGCCTGCTGTGTTCTGAGAGAAGATTATGACCATGAGAGTGAAATCCTGTCTTTGCTGAAGTCAATAGCAAAGCCTAAATGGGGCCAGGATTTGCTCCTAGCAAGGGTGAGGGGCAGGAATAAGCCTGATGCTTAAGAGAGACTGATCTTGTTCATATGCAGATCTTGGAAATGAAGGGAGAGAAAATTACCCCTTGAAAGCTTGAGAACTGTTGTGGGTGGAGTGATTGAGATATCTCCACAGGGTGATGATAGGTGGACCTGCTCTTGATGTTAAGGTATTTGTGTAGTAGGTAAGACACARCATGTGACTTTACACATGCATGTTTTGGCAGGCACAAGCTGGGTACTTTTCTCCCCCATAGGACTGTAAACCTGTAGGCATGTGCTAGCCAGAGGGAAGCCACCAGCTAGGTGGGGAGCTGTTGGTGAATGGCAGGAGACTCATGACATTCAGCCTCCAAGCCTACTTAGCTCAAATTGCTTTCTTAAACAGCTTCATCTGACTTACTGATTTTTCCCTTTTCTGAAGCAAATCAAAGAGCCCTGGGGGGATTCACTCCTTGGGAGAGGTGCAGAGACTCTGTTTCCAGTATAAGGGCAGTGACAAGTAGTAAAAGGGACAGTGATACCTGACTAAAAGTAGGCAGAGTGAACATTTCACCTGTCATAGAATCATAGAATCATGGAATGGCTAAGGTTGGAAGGGGCCTCCAGAGATCATCTACTCCAATCCCCCTGTACATGCAGGGTCACCTAGAGCACGGGGGACAGGGCTGCGTCCAAGTGGGTTTTAAAGGTCTCCAGGGAAAGAGATTCCACAACCTCTCTGAGCAGCCTGTTCCCGTGGTCTGTCACCCTCACTGTTAAGAAATTTCTCCTTAAGTTCCTGTGGAACTTCCTATGCTTCAGTTTGTGGCCATTTTCTCTGTTCCTATCAGTGGCCCCCTCCTCCTCCCTCCCTCCCTTGTATTTATAGACACTGATCAGGTCCCCCTTCAGCCTTCTCTTCTCCAGGCTGAACAGACCCAGCTCTCTCAGCCTTTGCTCATCAGGGGCCTCATTCCAGGCCCCTGATCATCCTTGTAGCCCTGCGTTGGACTCTCTCCAGCAGCTCCGCATCCCTCTTGTACTGGGGAGCCCGGAGCTGGACACAGTCTCCAGATGTGGCCTCACCAGGGCTGTGTATAGGGGGACGGTCACCTCCCTTGACCTGCTGGAGATGCTYTTCTTAATGCACCCCAGGATCCCATCAGCCTTCTTGGCCACCAGGGCACACTGCTGCCTCATGGTCATCTTGTCATCCACCATGACACCAAGGTCCCTCTCTGCGGGGCTGCTCTCCAGCAGGTCCACCCCTAATCTGTACTGGTGTCTGGAGTTATTCCTCCCCAAGTGCAGGACCCTGCACTTGCCCTTGTTGAACTTCATGAGGTTTCTCACCGCCCAGTCCTCCAGTCTGTCCAGGTCCCTCTGGATGGCAGCACAGCCCTCAGGGCTATCAGCTACTCGTCCCAGTTTGGTATCATCACTTCGCTCAGTGTATCGTCATTTGGATGATAAGACTGTTTGGATTGCAAGTTGTGTGACATTCATGGATCAGGTCTTAGAAATGCAATTAAAGAACGTATTTATGTATTTAAGTATGTACTACAAATTGTTTTATATGGCTAGGATTTCATTTGATGCCTTTAGATGCTAATGTAGTAATAAGATAACCCTACCACTTTTTATTTATTTCCCTCTTCATTCTAGTCCTAACATCAATACATGGAATTCATTTAAGAAGCAAAATCTTAAAAAAAATGTAGACATTAAGCTTTTAAGAGCAAAGACTGTGACACTGTAAAAATAAAAGTGGTAGTAACACAGACAAATGGGTCAGAAGAAGCTCAGTAGATCACCAGTCTTGGAAGAAATTTTGAAAAAAAAAACCTACTGTCTGAATTGCAGGAAATTCAGATGCTTTTGTGTGTGCATTCACAAATCAAAATGACTGAACTCTCAACAAGAATAGCATATCCATTCAGCTAAACTGGAGCTTCACTGCTGCTCTGTTTATATATAGTGCAGGAGTGATGGGAGCCAGCTCCGGGGATGAGGAGCAAACAGCTGGTACCCTGGAGCTCTGAGCTGGTATTGGACAGTATATTTATTTCGCAAACACAAGGAGGGTTACACAGGAGTCAGACGTGTTTGCAGGGTTTTGTTTTTCTGTGTTTTTTTTTGTTTTGTTTTGTTTTGTTTTTTCCTCCGCTTGATGTGGCTGCAGAAATCCTGACAAAAGACAGATGTGACACGGGAGAAAGCAGACAGGGGACAGCTATTGGCTTCAGTGAGTAGGATTAAAATCTTGATACATGGCAGGGAATGATAGCGCTCTGCCATAGTTTCCAAGCAGAAGAGGGTTTCCCTTTGGGGTATTAGAAGAAAGCAAACAAGCAAACAAACAAAAGAACTGTTATGAAGCTATAGATTCATAATATAATGTACTGGTGCAGAAAAAAAATACATGATGCATTTAGTTAAACTGATGCAACCTCTGTGTTTGGATGAAGCCTAATCCTTCACTGTTATGAAATCTTTCCTAATAATAATATTTTCTTTCACCTCAAGAAGATTCTGATCTAGTGCCCATTGCCTTCACTGAACTACGCGTTGAAGACGCATGTGGAAGTGGGTAGGCTTTTATTTGGATTTGCCAATGATTGGTGCAAAGAGTCAAACTATTCCCTGGGCTTTGGTTTTAAGTGAAAACACTCTCTGTTATTATTTACAGAATATTGAATGTGTGCCCTTAATAAATGGGAGTTAAAAAAGTAGCAGGGAGATAGAGCCTGATCTGCCAAGAGGACTCTGCGTTGCTATTCCCAGCGATGTTTTGAAATCTTCACCTCAGTTGCCTTTGCTGAAGCCTGTGCCAATTGGAAGCCCATGGGGCTCCGCTCGTGTGCAGCAGCGAGTGAGGGTGTGCGCCGAGGTTACAGCTTGGACGTCAAGCCAAGTGTGACAGTGCACAGAGAAAGTAATTGCTGCCGAATTCCTACCCCGGTCTTGGAGGAGGCAGCCACTGAGAATGAAGTTTTAAAAGGAGCCAAATATTATGCTTGAGGTTCACTATCCGAGCAAATGGTGATTTAAACTGATTAAAAATGACTTTTTTCTTCTTGCAGCCCACCTCCTCCTATTCTCTCTCCTAGTTTGTGCTGGTGTGCATTACTCACACATACACACSAAAAAACCCTACTTCCTGTAATGTGTTTTTCCACCCTCCGAAGTTGTTTCATCAAGGCATTTTTGTATGGGAATAACTTCAAGGGAGGTAGGTAGCGCCATTCATTTCAGCTGGGTGATTCACGTGGCAGGAGTTACGTGTGCATGGACACTACGTCTGGATTCTTCTCATCAGAGGCAACCTGATGTCAAAAGTTGCAAGGCAGTCAGGTCCTCAGATTTATTTTCGTGCCCTTAGGCCTTGATTTATGGAACACAGCAAGCTGCTGTCACAACTCACCACCTCAACCTGATCAACCTGATGCAGCTGCTGCAAGGACCAAAATGCCACAGCTCTGGGGTCCCCCATCAAGCCTTTGCCTTTTGGGCTGCATTGATGTGTTCTGCAGGACCAAGCCTACCATCTGGGCTCTGACAAGAGAGACCTGTTCTCAGGTTCTTAAAGTCACATTTATGCTGTTCAAACACACTGTCAGTGTGGATGGTTTAATGGAGTAAGCTACAAATCAGTTTAGTAAAGGAATTTCAGGAGGCTGTGGTGATGGGGAGTTGATGAAAGCAACCATTAACTGCTRAAGAAATGCCTGGAATTGGTTGATTTTAGTGTTGATGAAAAGTAAGGAACTTCTGTTTTTTTATTAGGATCTAATTAATGTCACTGTTGGCAACTCTTACAATTTTAGCATAGCTCCTTAACTCCTGGAGTGATGTGATCCTGAAAGTGTTTTTAGACGTTATAGTGTTGAATTTGAGCACTGAAGGCTTAAAGAATCAATCTAAGATAAAGAACTAAAGAGACTGAAAAACTGTTCAGCCTGGAGAAGGTTTGGGGGGACCTTATCAACATGTATAAATATCAGATAGAAGAATGTCAAGAGCACAGAGACAGCGTCTTATCAGTGGTTTTCGGTAATAGAATGAGAGACCTTGGGCACAAACTGAAACACTGGAAATTTTATGAATRCAAGAAGATGCTTCCTCATGTTGAGGTGGTTAAGCACTGGAGCATGTTGTTCAGAGGGATTCTGGAATCTCTGGGGATACACAAAATCCATGGTCCTGGAAGTCTGCAAGATCAGGCTCAGATCAAAGAACAAGAGTAACCGTAGCAGGGAGATCCTGCTCCCACCCAATATTTCCTTTAGACCAGGCTCTTGTCAGAAAGGCTTTGCTTCTATCTGAAGTCCAAAGAACAGAGCTGCTTGGGACTCCGATCGGGTGTCAGATGCTCTTAGTGGGATGAACTTACAGTATCATCACCGTGTTTTCAACTGGGAAAAGCCCTAGCGAGGTGCATCCATGTCATTAATTAGTTAAAGCTGAGTTGAGATGTAGATCCATGACCCTCAAATGTGGTTGCCCTATGTCATGATTTCTTGAYTGTGCAGATACAATGACAAAGAATCTGAAGGGTGGAAGAAAATTCACACACAAAGTTTGAGGTTTTCTAGGCTGGACTGAGGAAGGATAAGGAATGCCTCCTGTTCAACACTGCTCTCCTTGTCCCTGCTCAGCCTGCACTGGCACTGCTCTCCCTGGCATGTTTTCGGAGAGGTGTTACAAAAAGCATTTGCTGACTCTCATTCGTCCTAAAATAAACAATGTGATGGATTGAACTCGGTGAGGCACAGAAAATGAGCAGCAAGGCACTTGAGCACTGACTTGCCTATCACATTGTAGTTGGGTTTTGGTGAGGTCTGTATTTGTTCCTCCTTCCTCACTAGTAGAGCAAAGCAGAAGAGCCTGGGKTGAGGGAAGAAGAGAAATGTAAAACACCTCTTGTGCTAAAGAAAAGGCTGAAAAATTTGCAGTTACTTTTGCACCATGGCTGAGTACCATGTGTGCATAGGAGAAAACACATTCTGCTTGTACTGATGTGTTTCACTTAACAAAACTGTCAGAAAAGGCCCTTCCTCCTGCCAGCTGCAGGATCCTGCCAGTCGTTTTTATGCACCATCTTGACTTTTGTTTTAGCAGTTGAGGTTGATGGATAGAGACTATTGATTTGAATGAGAAAATTCAAAAAAGAGAGCAAACAAGGAAAATATCCATTTCCTCTGCTGCTGGAAAGAGCACGATTTTTYTCTCCAAGCTCAGACTGAAGATCCACTTTTCTGTAGAAGAGCTTTAAAATGGGAATCCACAGTCTCACTCCGAGAGAGCAGGATGTGCAAGTTGCTTTCATCTGCTTTATTTCTCTCTTCACTAGATCATAGAATCATAGAATCATAGAATGCCRAAGGTTGGAAGGGACCTCAGAGGTCATCGAGTCCAACCCCCCTGCTCACGCAGGGTCGCCTAGAGCACGTGGCGCCAGTCTGATTTCCCCCCTGCAGATCCAGTGGGCAGCAATGTCTCCTTGGAGCAATGGGGAGCTGTAATCACCAGTGCATCCCAGAGCACTCTGTAAAATGATATTTGCTTCTGCATGAAGGCTGGAGAGAGCAATAGTGGGTTGCAGCTCTCCAGTTCATGCACATACCCAGCTGAAGATTTTATTACAAGAGAGATAAAATTGCAGTCCTGTGTGTATTCCTACCCAAGAAGCATGCAGGCTACGTCATTCTTCAGCAGAATATGGGACCTGTGTCTGAGCCAGAAGTGGCTCAGGGCTGAAATTGTCATTTTTGAAGGACTCGTGTCCTTGTGAACTTTAGTTTTCCCATACCAAGCAGTTCAGTGTCTCYAGAGAATGACATTCTCTACTTTACTGTAAGACATGCTTTACAAACCGAAGGATATATGAAATACTGTTTTCCATATTAGACATGATTTTGAGAACACCAAATCAAAAATTTTTTTTTTCTCCCCTGGTACTGGTGCAGCAGCACTCTTTCTTTAAATACTATAAAAAAAAAAAAAAAACAGTATTTTAACCTACAGCTTATTTCTTTGGTCTCTTATGTGCAGTAGTCTCTCCCCTATTAGGGAATTCCTTTGGTCTCTTATGTGCAGTAGTCTCTTCCCTATTAGAGAAATCTATCTTCCTTCTCCCCATTACGGACCATCCAAAGATATTTCTCTTTATACAAGTATCAGCTGTGCAGATGGAGCAAAAAACTTTATTAAATCTTACATTAAGAATGATCCAAGTTGCCGTTAGATGCTTAGAATCTCGAATTGCAGGTCATTTACATAAATTTTGCTTTCTGTGTTCAAAACCTTTAAGGATTAGAAGAGCTCTTGTAATCAGCAGTGTTTTAAATAGTATTATCTTTTTTTGTGTGTGCGTGTTACTCATTTTATGTAGACACAAATACTTTTAGAAGGAGAATGTGCTTTTTAATTTAGTGTGGTCATGACCTGCATTTTGTATGAGAGCTTAGACTGTAAAAAAAGAACAACAACAACAACAAAAAAACCACTTTTTTTTTTGGTCTTCGTTCTGTTGTCTGCTATCTTGAGGCAGGTTGGTGGCAGATCCATATACAGTGTGGGTGAAAAGTTCTGAATAGGAAGAAGGATATGAGAGGGATCCCTTAATATCCTTTAAATGGGATATTTAGACTTACATTTTAAAAAGTGCACTGCCTTTTGAAACTAATATTTTCAGAAGTGCTTTTCTATTGCTATTTGTGTTTCACCAAACAACTTGACTTTGGGCAGACTATAGACGGGAGATCTCAATTTGTGAACTATTTTTTTCCAGGCTTATCTTTCTCCTTGAAGCCTCTTTGGTTGGAGTTCAAAGAAAGAAAGTGACTTTCTGGAAAAAAAATGGTAAGGTGGGATGTGATACATAGTCATTGCCTCTGTATTGTATTTCACACTGATCTACAAGGCAGGGGCATAAATGAAGAGAGGAAAGTATGCAATGTCAGTAAAGTGAATGTCCAGCACTTAGGCTTCAGCTGATGGCTAAGTGAAGTCACTCAAGAATTGGCATTGCTGAGTGAGGAGGAGAAGGAGCAGAAGCCTTTAAATTTTGAGAAAGAAAAAGAGATATTTTAAGGATGTGTGTGTGTGTGTGTGTGTGTGTGTGTGTGTGTGTGTGTGTGTGATTTCTGTGTTATACGGATGTAAGTATGATGTTCAGATGAGCAGTATAGTAGAAGATACTGTTATCGGTGTCCTTCAATGGCTCTATAAAATAAACAACTATGCTTCCTTACCAAATCCTTACCAACCTGAAAAATGGTCGTTTTATAACACTCATTTCTATACAAAAGTCCAATCTTTTAAAAGTATGTGTTTAAGAACAGGGTGGTAACTTCTGAGGTGAGGCTGCAGTGATGGTTCACCCTGGGTGAACCCAACCGGTTCAYTCTCTGAATGCTGTTGAGAGGCACGATCTGAGCTTTGATCTTGCAGTCTTCCTTCCACTGATGCTGATACTGATTTGGTTCAGTAAACAAGGAGAAAAATATTCTTCCTTTTGGCATGGTTATCCATAACAGGGACCTGAATTAGTTGAGGCAATGCTTGAGGCAGCCTCGGCAGAGGTAGGGAGAGATAAAGGAGGAAAAGAGGGAAGGACTTGATGTTTTGATGCCAACTCTTAGATCAGTTCATCAACTTGGTGAAATCTCATTTCAAGTGTTGCTGACTTTTCAGGAATATACTTGAACCCATTCATTCAAAGGATGCTGGAGAACTTATACAAAAGAGACATCTTTTTCTTTTAATAATTTCCTCTACTGAGTAACAGGACTTTGATAACCAGTCTTTGCACCTGTAAATGTGTTTCTGTCTGGTGATGCAATTAAAACATTTTGGGGAATTGCCTTCTGTTTTTAGGAATTTTAAAGTCAGTGAGTTCTGTAACATTGTCTCAGTGTCCTGGTGCTTAGAGAGTAAGAGACAAACACCCTCATTTGTATTCTCATCCATAATAAAATAACAGCTCCAGTTTACCACAGTGGATAGTGAAGTTTAACAGGTCCCTTACTGCACTTAACTCATGTGGCTTAGCTGCCGTGAACAGGCTGAAATGGAAAAAAAAAAGCCTTTTCCTTAAAATAAAAATACAGGCACAAAAAAACCCACTGTTTTTAAAAACACAATATTGCACTTGGGACTCTTTAACAGTAAATATTTAACAGGTGGGACTCCTTTTCTGTTCTTCCTTGTATTTCTCAACTAATTAGCGACGAGTCTCTCTAACTTTTTTCGTGTGGCCGTTAATCATCTCGGGCTGTCCTGGCTACTCTCCATAGTGGGGCATGCTGAGCTTGCTGTTGTTTTCCTTCAGTTCATGTGAGTTGTTCCTGCTGCCCTGCAGACAGAGCTGTGGCCTGAGTGCTGCTCTCTGCTCTGAGGCTGATATCTTTCTTCCTTGGAGTCAGATGTCCGCTTGTTGCTGCACCTTTCCTCATGCGTGTGATTGAGCTGCACCTTGCTGAGTCCTGATGGGACCTGTGGGAAGTCCCTGGGACAAATCATTTGTGTTAGGCAGTACTCTGAGCCAGACCACAAGACCCTCTGCTTTTTATGAGACGCTGAAAGAGGAAGAAATACTGGAGCAGGAGATAGAAATTTCAGGGTGTGCCTAGTCCTAGTCCTACACATCTAGGGCATATTAAGGCAAACTTTCAAAGTGGGATGTTTTGAATCTCTTTCCTGAGCAGAAAAGATTAAACTTTTATCACAGAATCACAGAATGGTTAAGGTTGGAAGGGACCTCTAGAGATCATCTAGTCCAACCTTCTTGCTCAAGCAGGGAGGTAGAGCTAGTGGCACGGGGTGGCACATGTCACCTTTTCCTTACAGCCTAGCAATGGATATGATGTTACCTGCTCAGTACCACGAAGGAAGTGAGCTAAAATGAACATTAGTTATCTGTCATAGGTTGTCTGATCCTCATAACCACTAGAATGCCTGTGTAAAAACACGCAGCTTCCTATATCTCTGATATCTTCCATAGCCTTTGGTCTTGCTGTCATGCAAAATTTTAAAGGAAAGCAAATAGTGGAAGAAATCTGCGTGGAGGTTGAGAAGTAATAGGAAGTAAATGTCGTTTTTTGTTCATGTGATGGTGAGAACTGTTAGGCTTGTCTCCCAGGAGAAGTGGGCAAAGTGCATATTGACATATCCATAGTGGAGCTTGGAAAAACCCTAGTATTCCAGGTACAGTGTTGTGTTGGACGTAGAGAGGGGGCAGATATGTAATGCAAGTCCTTTTTTTTTCTTTCTTTCTGTCCTTTCCAGTCTAATTTTGCCCATGACGAAGATTTTGTGTCTGAGTGCGTGCTCGTATTTTACAGGTAATTGATTTATAAAGAAAACTGTTAATTCAAGGATTTCAGATAGGTGCTCCTTCAGTGGAGAACTGTTTTACAGACATTTTGAGTATCATCTATTCATCAAAGTTGCTGAGGGTCACTGTATAATTGGCGGGAGGGGAGTTATTTTGGGAGACTCAAGTCTTTTTTCCAGATTTTTTTTCATCAGCTTGGTGTTTTGATCAGACCTTCTCAAACTTGGCTTCACRTAACTGGGAGCAGGTCAGGGAGTATCTGTTACAAGAAAAAAACCATAAGCAAGGRCAAGGCACTTGACATTCTTTTACCTTAAATTAGCAGAGCAAGTTAGGCTGTAGGTCTGAAGTTTAACTTGATTTGCTAATGTCTGCAAAGACTTTGAATTGCCTTATACTGTTGGTATCTGATGTTTTGTAGCCAACAACCAAAATATGTTAGGAATTCACCAGATTTTAGTCTCACTGTTGGCAATGGCAAGCCAGGTTAGCCTGGGCCTCTCCAGCTTGGTTGCACCTGCATCTTCACTTGAGAGAAGACAGTTTTTCTTGTTTTCCCTAGCAAGGATTAAGTTTTGATTCAAGGCAGGTTCCGCACTTGGGATGACTTAAATATAGATCAATGTTGAATTTTAACYTTTATGTTAAATAACTACGTGCTTTCCCACAACAAGGCTTTGCAGAGAGTTTCTGGGGAAAACATATGGGTCTCTGTTTTTTCGTGTATTAGTTGTTCACTTTYTTTCTATATTTTTCATATCTGATGACGTTTCAGCTGTTTGAGGACAGATAGGATATTATTGACACAATTAGCAAAACAAATGATTATCACACCTTTTATTTAACCCTGTGCTATTTAATGTATTTGCGTGCACTTTCATTACTCACTTGCTTGGTTACGTTACACAATGATATCACCTTCCTGTGCTGCAGGACCTAAAGCAAAGCAAAAAAAAAAAAAAAAAAAAAAACTTTTGGCTCTCAGCTGCTCCCTGCAGTTTTTATTACAAATGAACTAGAAAGCAGCACCGGGCAAGGAGTTATTTGAGTTTCCTTTCACTGCTTGCTGTGCTTTATTTCCGGACGTAGCAATCGGGTATGTTTGTGCAATAGTTCTCGTATCTTAAAATAACAAACAAAAAACGCAGTGACTTTCTTCTCAGTGCAATTAGTAAGATCAGATTGGGGAGAAAAAATGAAAAAAAAAAGAACAATAAAACTCTCATACCAATGGCTTTATACAGATCAAACAATTGGAATCTTTATGACTAATCCCATGGGAATTTTTGAGACACTGTCCCAGGAGGTTTTTATTTGGTTTGAACACAGGTGTAGGAGGTGTACGTGGAACTGCAAATATGGTTTGAGTGTTTCTGAGATGTCAGCGCTAGCGCGGAGCTGGCGTATTGGGACACTTTCACCACTTTGGCCTAAGCGTCGCTGCTACAAGCCACGGGCTCTAGCAGGTAGTCCCACTGACCTATGTCTTTACCAGCCCTTCCATCCTTTGCTTCCTTGACTCCTCTTTGGAGCAGTGGTTGACTGCTCCAGAGGTTTATTTATGGGAAGAAATCTTGCCTGGTGTGGGAAGAGTCCTCACAGTTGGCTCTCGCCAGGACTACTGTGTAACAGCCTGCCCCTTTCCTCTCTCCTAAGGTCCTGTTCCCACTCTCTTTGCCATCATGGAGCAATGTTTGGAGAGCCCAGCAGCCTGTTCCTTCCCATGGCTTCCGAGGATTTTCAGGACTGCAGGATGTAAAAACCGCAAAGACCTCTGGAGGACGTGAGCCCTGGATAGAAGCCTCTGGAAATGACTACCATCTTCCTTACCTTTTGTTTCATCTTGGTTGACTTGTATGTTGTTTGGGAAGGGAGCCTCTCTGTTCTTGGAGGATTACCGCTAACCAGACACTTGCCATCCTCACTGGAATACTTCTGCCATCATTTTCCAGGATAAAAACTTGCTACACTCAGCTGAAGGATATTTCCCCCTTCTCCCAGTACTTTCCCAGTGTGCAGTGGTGCACTTGTCCAGCAGGTACGTAGATGTTTTTCTCATTCCCTCCCTAATGAGGTTTCCTCATGTTCAAGAACATTTGTTTCTTTACTAGCCTCTAGCCTCTGGAAGGGAAGACCTTTCTAAATTTTTCTCACTGTGGTCCCAAGATTGCTTTTCCTCATTCAGTCATTCAGTTAAAATAGACTTTGAATTGCCCGTTTTGTGCAAGGGTCTTCCACTGTCATGGGCACAGGGTCATACACTATGCAGCTTCTCTCATCATCTCTGTTGAGTGATAACCTTGAACTGGAAGGCAGGTCAGCTAAGGACACACAACAAACGCTGTGTATTCCCCTTCTGCCCACACAGGTGACACCTGCTCGTGTTGTCAGGTCCCAGGAGCCCGCCATAAGCTTAGTCTTTGTCAGTCTAGAAATGAGTGAGCCTCAGAGCATGCAGAGGTAAGTCACGGAAGGGCAACATCTGGGGCACGAAGGGCATTTGCCTGTGACCCGCRAGTGTACGTTCGTGTCGACATGCCTGAACTGTCTGCTATAAACCCGTAGGAGCGAGTTGCACTAGAGCATCTGAGCATTTTGATGCCTAACTTGACCCTCGCGTCTGAGGAGGAGGATGAAGCTGCTCGTTACTCTTCCTCCTGCGTCGCCCCTTGACAGTCATCCAATTAGCCAGTGTATTTATAACGTGAAGTAGACATCAGCTGCATAGGAATCTGCTTATCGGAGTTTGCCATGTAATTTCAAAGGAGATGATATGAGTGTTTAATCCATTTTTTCTCGTCTTAATTGAACAGAATTTCTGCTGAAGAATGGCATTATTGAGAGGATGATTTATGCTGTAGAAAAGGAGGTGGCTTTAAATTTTAAAATGAAAATGATTCTGGTTCAATATAGACATAGATAACTCAGTAGTTGTAGTGATAATTACCAAATTTGCATTTTTATGGTCATTTACAATGRATTAGATGCTTTTGTGGAGGTGACAAGTGTATTTTCTTCTTTAATACCAGAACTGGATGTTACCGTTGGTTTCAGTGGGTGTCATTTTTCTGTGAAAATCATAATTTTGACAATTTGAGTAGTACTGTTTCGTGGTTAATTTGTTCATGTGTTCTGACAAGTGCATTTGAAATTATTTTTTTTTTGGTGAGGGGAATGTAAGGGGAGTTGGTTCTTTGAGCTTAGTTTCCGCTTTTATTCTTTTTTTATTTTTTACTATACAAAGAAGATGTATTAAAGAGAAAGTGCTGAAAATGCTTTGCTATACATTTATTCYGCATTCCCATCGGCATTTGTGAGGCATTAAAATTTCATTTTTTGCTATGTGAGCAAAATAATATTAAAGGAAGGAAATGTGTGTGAGTTAAGAGTGTGAGTGGGGAAAAACAAACTTGGTCAACTTATTCCTGAATTTGAACATGGTCTGTAGGCAAATTGACGATGACAGACAAGGATTAAAAATAAAGAAAGATCTTTAATTAGCAGGTGTGGAGGAAGATCAGTTTGAGGAAGGTAACATCTGTAAGATTTATTTCTTGGAGATGAATTTGGTTCTGGAGCTGAGAGCCTGTTTGCTTATTTCTAGTGGGTTTATGAAGGGCTCTGCTTAGGCAAGCAGGAGGATTTGTGGCATTCCACGGTACTGGGCATTTATGCTGAATTATATTCCCATTTTACTCACTTGACGYGTTATTTTGACTCAAGTGACTGGAAATACAGGTGTTTTTCAGTAACTTTTCTTTCTGTTTTATGCATTTTCTGTACATTTGAGAGCAACTTTGCCTTGGAGGGCGAGAAGAAATAAGTTTAAGAAATCTGTATTAGGTAACTGAATCCTCCAGAGATTCTCGCTCTGCCTCTGGTGAAGTTGCAAAATAATTTTTGTTGTTTCAGCCTACCTGTCAGGGGCGATAACATTGTGTTGTATATTAACGGATAGGATTTCTCTTCTCTCTTAGCTTTGTCCTTCAGCACACAGATGCAATTTAGTAAAACCACATGAAAGCTGCTCAGATTTGCCTGGTTTCGTTAGGTAAAACTCCTTTGTCTAGACCTGATGCAAAAAGCTGATTTGTGACTCTCATTTTTATGGTCTGTGTGTTGGCTTCAGAGCAGAAATCATCTGCACCCAAGCTCCTCASTGGGGTTTTCTCCCTAGAAAATACCTGGAAATCCTGGTGTTCCTGGGACCCCAACTGTCTTCCTTGTCCTCTTGGCTGCCACAGGTAGCTGAGAGGGGAGGCAGGGTCACCCCATGCTGGATTTGGCTCCGAATGGACAGTATAGAGCAGCCTTGGCTGCTGTAGCCCTCCAGATCAAAGAGCTGTGGCCAAATTCTCAGTGAGTGCTTTGGTCAGAAAGTCTTSCCCGCAATTCAGGGATAACAGTTTTCCTTCCCTACGCTAAATTAACTTTCAAGGGCAGGCAAATCCCACAGTGCAAATTGGTCAGGCAAATTTAGCCCATTTTATCTATATTATCTGTATAAATATAGAACACTATTTTCCTATCACAAAAAAAAAAAAAAAAAAAAAAAAAAAAAAAAAAAAAGGTATTTTATTAACCAGCTCCTAGAAACTTCTAAAGCTCCCAAGAAAGGAGGGTCACCAGAAGTCCAAGATTTCAAACTACAATTTAAACAAGCACAGTTAATATCTGAAGTCTTTTTATTTTAGTGGTGAGGTGCTTGATGAGGACATTCCAAACCAATTCTGCACTTTTTTCTCTAATTATCTTAAAAGGTCCTTTGTCCATAGTATATTGCAGCTTTATCTTCTACATTTTAACYAGGAGCTTGGTCCTTCCTCCATGCAACCAAAAAAAAAAAAAAAAATTACCTCTAGAAGGTGTAACATCTACGTGCAGAACAGGTTTGTTGGTCCTACCCCAGCCCCCATTGCTCAGCCTGTGAGGAACAACATCTATATAATTTGATTTAAAGGAATTCCTTGAGCTTCCTCTTTTGTTTAGAGAGACCAAGTAAGCATAGTTATTGCTTGTACATAAATTTATCTGTGGGTCTTCAGCATAAGGTAGTGTCTTAGCTTAAGTCCTAGAGTTCGGTTAGTGCTCAAATTTTCCCCATAAAACAGGTTAGAATCACAGTTAAGAAGAAAAAGATCTTTTGAGTTTGCTCAGCTGGTGGACCTGTCATAGTCATCCTTGCACATACACCAAGCAGGTTCAAAAAGAGGTGCTTGGATCTCGGACATGCTGGGGAACCTGCCAAATACATCTGCATGGTGCTAATTAAAAGACCAACTCCACCAGCACTTAAAATGCTTGCTGGCAAAATAGCAAAGCCTCTTAGGGTGCAGTGTCATATGATAAAAATGTCCTTTAGGTGGTATGGCTTGTACAACTTCTGTGAAGGAAAGGAGCTGCACTATCAGAACAGTGATTTTCTGGCAGGCCAACATTGTCACCTGGTGTTTTTGTTGACTGTTCCCTCTCAGGAGACCAAAAAGCCACACTCGTGTCTCTGATTGTGACATTTTTTGTTGTTGGTTTGATTGTTTGGTTGACAGAGACAGCAACTCTGTCCTCTTTGGGCTGGGAACTTTTATAGCAGGGGAAGCTTTACTGTAAATTTWCCATGGATTTACTGCTTACATTGTAAATGGGTCATGTTTATTCTGGTCACACGCGAGGTGTAGGTGTATAGATTGATGTGTGTTATTAATAAAAAAGAGCTTTGGCTTGGCTGCTCGTGGAGGTGACGTACACAGGTGTGCAAGTACGTGCATTTCAAAACCACCAAACTAATATTGGGGTTGCARCAGCCACATACAAATGGCAGATATGCCAAGTCAGTATTAACCATGATTTCATGAGAGTGAAAAGCAGCACTGGCACATTGCAGAGATGTTCCTGTCATGACTAACCGCTTGCACTCTTTCCGGAGAGGAATTTTTTAGTGCCCAGCACAGGCAAACACTAACATTGCAGGTTTGCAGAAGTTTTCAAATCTATTCCCAGCTGGCAGGAAATAAAGGAATTGCAAGTATTTATTCATTTAAAATGGGAAAATCTCAAAGCTGTAAAGTAGATTTGACAATGCAGTTTTTTATTGAGCTTTACTATCGTTATGGGTTAGTGAGATAACTGTGTGATGCCTGACAAAGAGAATTGAATCTACAGACACTGTCTTGCTTTCCTGCTTTCTTGGTTTCCTACTTCTAAAAATTACTTGCAATTACTCTGGGATTTGAGCTGAAACATTTAAAATAGATTTGGATCATTGTGCTTGTGGGTACTTACTGTACTGCTTCAGCACACACTAAGGCCAGATCTTCAAGGGTTCAGGGAGTATGAGCAAGTGCTTCTAAAGCTTCTCATCTTGGGTGCCCACAGTCCATTTGCCATTTTTAAAGTATTTACAGCTGAATCTTGATATTCACCTTTTCCTTTGGAATACTAGACAGGAAAGTACTGATATTATTTGCTCTTCAGTTTGGCTTTKGTCTTTCTTTCCCAGTCCTTTACTGGTTTGGTTGATGGAGAAGAACCTAACTGGAGTGGCAGGTGCTGGTGGACATATGCTCATCCTGTCTGCAGAGACATTAGCACTTCAAAGTGCTGATGGGACTGGGTGGCTTTTATACACAAGCTTCTTCTTTTCCTGACCCAGAACTACTCCAAGTCCTGGGCTTACATTCCTCCATCCCTCTGGGATGGCTCATGTCTCCCGCATCTTCATGATTGATGCTAGATGCTCCATTTTGTAGTGTAGTTGTACATCTCTCCTGCTCACAGTGCTCAACTGCATGAGCAAGGATGTTGTTTCTGGTTGTTTCGCCCACTGCCTTCTTGGCTTCTGCCCACTGAGATGGGAAGTGGTTCTYGGAATTTGCCTTCTCCCAGCCTGGCTCACTGGAAGATTGTGGGAAGAAYGAGCTGGGAGAGCACCTGAGCCCAGCTGACATCTGCAGCAGTGACAAGACCATCCAAAATTCCTCTTGTGGCCAGCACATTTGGGATGGGCGCTTTGRGCCCTAATGTGTGTGTATCTGAAGGAATGGTGGTGTTTAAGCTCACTGTCCATCTGGGTCTCAAGTAGGTTATTCTCAGATGTTGTGCCCTTTTGCAGCTTGTATTTTCWCTCTTTACACTCCCCTTCTCTTGGACACTAGCTGCCGGTGTCTCAGTGTTCAGGACCAGGCTTCATTTGCTCTTTGCTGGTATTTGAGGTTCAACAGCRTGTTGTATCTACTTGAGGATATGCAAGACCATGCTTTAGGTCTTCCAGTGGTGCCCTCTGGGATAATCAAGGTAACGTATTGAATTAATCTCTATTGCTTTGYTTATTGCTCAGTGTTTTGTGTTGGCTAAAGTACCATAATAGTTATTTTCAAAGTTCAATTCTTAATAGGTCATCTTTGCTTTTATTATGAACAACTGTATCTGCAGTTGCTGAGAGTTAATGAATTACTCTGCCACTAAAAATGGTCTAAGGAAAAGGTGAAGCATCCCAAGATGTATTATGGCTAAAAAAGAAGAGCAGASCGAAAATATCTGGTAAATATTGATCTCTGATATTAATTTTAGGGGCTCTATGGAGTTGTAGGTATCAAGAGACTGTGCTTATGTGCTCCCATCAGCTTAGTAGCATGAGGTGAGTTAATATTTAGGAACTTGTAATGAAATTTGAGTTATACCATTGCAATATAGAACCCCAGGAATTGTCTGCCATCCGAAGGCTGAAAGAGGTCTGAGGAGGGGTCATTCAGTGAAGGGGTTGACACTTGCAGTATACTGAAGCCTCCTGTAGGTGAACTGGGCATAACTTGGTGAGATTGATCAAATCAAATCATCTCTGAACCCGTTTGATTGCAGATTTGAGGCAGGAAACCAAAGCTGCCACACAGAAACACCTGCCACAAGATCCAACTGCTGCACAGCAGAAACATCAAGTGGCACGACACAAGGGACTTCTGGAAACGTTTTCTGAAACTTGCAGCACCAATGACGCCCTGATGCATTTAGGAAGCACCCACTCAGTGTTTGTTTGGGGCTAGATGGAAATCACGGTTGTCTCATTGTGTTTATTGCAAAAATGCAMATGTAACCTCTTGGTGTGAGGTGCTGAATGGGAAAGATGATGGCTGGATTCACAAGGCTGTCATTGCTCATGGGCCCTGTGCAGAGCTCCAAGGGGGAATGCTTCGTGCTCTGCTATTTCTCATGAATATTTAGGAGGATGTTACCCACAGTTTGCCAGAGGTCAGGAGTTAGACTGGCCACATTTAGGGACGCATGGAAGCATTTGCCCTGCGCCTTGTCCCAGGAGCTGGTTGTGTGGTGCTCCAGGGAGCCAGGACTCTTGACTCCAGCTGTGGATCCCAGCAGCCCCAGCTCGCTGGCGGTGGAGTGAGGACCTCCTGTAAGTCCTTRTGTTCTGACAGCAGCTGTGCCTACCTAATCTTTGATTCTAGAACACTTTGCATTGTAACCAGCTCTGCTTTTGCAGGAAGCAATTGCCATGCTGCCTCCTTCCATCTCCCCTTTGCAGTGAAAGGTAGGTCAAATTAGGGACTCCAGCAGCAAAACGGGGACTTTATTGTGCGCTGTGCTGGTGCACAGTAAAAAGAAACAGCACCAGAGAGTGTGTGTTTTATACAGGTTAAGATCAGTGATGGAAGGAGGCACAGCTGCGTGGGATACAAATCCTGGCACTCCAGGCCACGCTGGCTCTGCCTTTGTTGGGGTATTTTGTGGGCGCAAAATCACTCATGCAGCCGGAATCTGTTTGACTTGCTGATGCCCACAAGTGACAGCCCCTTGGCAAGCACAAGAGGCTGCTCTTCCGAGTCCTGATGCGGAGTCCCAATGACATCCCAGGGCGTTGCCGCTGGGCTCACCCCAGCACTTGCTGTCTCTGCTGGGGTCTCTGCGTGGAGACTTTGGCCCGTGAAAACACCCTTGTGGCAAAACGGTGCAGAATTGCAATTATCCTTCATACTGGCAAGGCAACATCCTTTTCATTAGGATTTTTACAAGGACAAACTCTTTCTGATTTGGGCTATTTTACCAACTGCTAAGAAGTTTTCCATTTATAGTATCCATATCAGGTGGGTTTTGTTTTACCTTTGCCCTGCTTAAAAATTAAATGATGCTGGGAAGAGGAGTAATCTCACAGATAAGCACTTTTTTCCTACTCTTCTGTAGTTCATGTGGGAGTTAGTATACCCTGCTTTTGGATGACTAAGGAGGAAATTCTTTTTTGGTTAGAGTAATGCTGCAAATTCACTGGAATTCTTTTTATCATGAGTTTATCACTTCCTCTCCTTGGAATTTGTAACTTTTAATGTTACAAAACAGAAAAAAAAAATAATTGTGACTGTATATTATGGAATTTGTCTCCTGTGGAAAAGATGCAAAATATTTAAATGGCTCTCTTAGATTTAGCATGTTTTGCATGGGGAATTAATTCTGTATCAGGGTATTTTTAACAACTAAGCAGGCTGGGAAAGGATCATGAATATTCTAGCAGTTGCCATCTTTCAGATGTTTCTTTTTTTTTCTAGACTTAATTAGTGCTCATATCATCCCTTCAGTATAGGTGAGAGTAAGTCTGTTCATCTTACAGATAGGGAGGCGGCTTTGATTTATCACAGATCTCCAAGAGATGGCAGGGTCGAAGTCAAGTTTATGTCTAAGGAGTTTCTGGTTCATCTTGTTAATCTCCATACCTCCTTTTTTTTTATAGAGAGTATCTGGATGTGCATGTCTGGAGAATACAAATGGAGTTTGGACATACAAGCACCTCTGAGAAACCATGCCTTTTGGGTAAACATATGTTTATCCTAACCTAGTCATTCGCTGTGATTCTGATGTTAATGCTTCTCAAAAGGTTTGATGGTGCTTCTGAAAAGCACTGTTTGCTTTATGAAATTGTTATTGTATTTTGGGCATCTATTATTCATCCCTGTGCTCAATCTGACATTATATCATAAGGTTGCTTTTAGATTTCAGAGCTTTGAGCAAAAGCTGTTTCTGTCCCTGACTTCTTATGACAGTGTCTTTCCCTTTGTGTCTCTGTAGTTCCCTTTTATGATTTGTGAGTGATCGTAGGAAAGTATTAAAGAGGGCAGAGAGGCTGGTTTGATGTTTGTAAAAGGCTTTGATAAAAGATGCAGTGCATAGACTTGGCATTTTATCCTATTTTTAACTTAAAAGCACCAAGCACTCAGATCTAATATTTATGTAAAAGGGAAAAAGAGCTAACTGTTGTTGTTGTTGTTGTTATTAATATTATTATTATTATTATTATTATTATTAACACCACCAGGTGAAGTAAAGTAGGAAAGTCTCTCTCTTTGGTATCCCAGGAAAATTTTACTTTCTTCCTTTGTCCATGTATGGCAAAGCTGACCCACCCAAGTCAACTATGTGGAGCACGTCAGAAGAGATCAGCTGTGGCTTTGAAGGCCTCTTGGTCATCGGCTTGTGCGCTCACCCTTCTGGCAGCACCGTGCTCCTGACAGCCGCTGAGACGAAAAGCAAGAGTCAGCTCAGTGGGGCAGTGGGGAGATCTCCGTGTATCCGATTACTCAGCATTCGCCGGCGGAGGGTCATTGTACTCAGTGTGTGTGTGTGTGTGTGTGTGTGTTTTCAGTACGGCGAGCCATGCGCTTCCGACAATTGATCTATCCCCAGAGAACCAGAAAAATAAAACATTTGAGAGTGTTGGAAGCTTCTCTCGTTTCCGTAAAAGTCAGATTACAGTAAAGGCAGCTCTGTAATAAGTAGCTTTGCTTGCTCTGTAGGAGATGAGAGGCTGTGTGCAGACTGGGTGATCTGGGATTTACTGATGAAAGCTCTTGTCATTATTTCCAACCTCCTACGTGTTTTGGCGTTCTCTTTAATCTCCCCTATCGGTGTTGCTTGCTTGTGATGTGCCTGTACACTCATGCATATTCATGCATGGAACTGTGATTTGGGACTGCACACAGAAGCACATGAATAAAAYGTAAGCAGGTGCTCTCTTATTTGTGTGTGTGTCCATGTGGAGGCATGGAGAGAAAATTCCTATGAGGGGGGAGGGGGTAGGACGTGCACACGTTTCAGTGGCATGGTCAGTGACTGGATTATTTATCTGTAGAGGGGCTCTCACTTTGGGTATGGAGAATCCTAATGGTGACAGCCTGCAGACCAAGTCTGATATGGATTTTGATGCTTGCTCACATAAGTCATCTTCTTGTCTGATACGGAGTGGAAGGGCGTTTCAGTCTTGGCTACATCATCTATTTTGATGGGGCACAAAGTCTCGAAACACCCCTTGGAGTGAGGAAGAGTCCTGTTATCCCAGCAAGAGCCCCAGCAGAGAGCAATGTTGGTAGGAGTCCCAACTCCTGGGGAGTAATGGGTAGCTATCACTGAATCACAGAATGGTTGAGTTTGGAAGGGACCTCTAGAGATCATCTAGTCCAACTCCCCTGCTCAAGCAGAGACACCTAGAGCATGGGGCACAGGGCGGCATCCGGATGGGTTGGGAAGATCTCCAGAGAAGAAGAAGTTTTAGGGTGACAGAGCTCTGGAACAGGCTGCCCAAAACCTCCCTGGGCAGCCTGTTCTAGAGCTCTGTCACCCTTAAACTTCCTCCTGGTCTTGGGAGCAGAGCTAAGTACCTGTTGGTGTTCTTGACCTGTTCGATCAACACACACTTACCAGAAGGCTTGGAATTAACTCCCATGTTAATATGAAGTAGTTACACTTTAGCGAGGTGTTGCAGTCTTTCACACATCCAAAGCAAGTTAGCCAAGTCCCATTCAGGTCCTTGMGAGGGAACCTCTGTGTGAAACCATAAAAATGCAGGGAAATATCAGCCTCAGACTGATAGGAGATACTGAAGACCTGTGTTTGCTTGGGTGTCCTTGTCAGAGTAGAGTCCTCAAAGTCGAATGCCAAGTATCTGCAGGATGGAAAGCAAACCAGTGATACTCTGTCCTCGTGTTTRCAGCTAAGTCCCAAGTATGTGATAGCAGTGGTTGAGCCTTCATTTATGTCACACATGGAAGACTCGCAAGACTCTTTAATTGTACCCATAGATAACTTCATAAGATGAATAAATAGTTGAAATCACCAAGTCTAAAGTACAGTGTAGCTTTTTTGGCTCTTCTGAAAGACTGTGTAACACCATATGTGTGAAGGTGCTATAACACTGTGCAGAGTAACTTACTAAACTTGGCTGACTTTTAGTAGGTGTGTGGCAGCAAATGGAAGTGTATTTCAAGCTTCCAGTAAGGCTGGGATACCCCAAATGTTTGGGCATCCTTGGTTATTCAGTTAGATTAAAAAGGTGGTAGATGACAGGGAAGAGGGGAGCCCCTTGCATCTCCCATATGAAGAGCCTTTAAAGGCAAATACAGTGGTGGAGCGAGGCATCCTTAYGCCTCACTTTGTTTTATTGCCTTTGTACTACAGGCTGTCCCTTCAGATAAATCTACCAAAAGCCAGTGTGTTCCCTCCACCCTTGCAGTCACAAGCTCTGTGCTCGAGCTGCTTCCTTCACCCCACATTTGGAGGCTTTCATGTCTTTTGGGGGAATAGGCCCTTCTGGTCCCCGTGCTAAAGCGAGGTGCGGAAGGAGTAGGTCAGCGGTGCTCCCCAGCAGGAGCAATGTTGACCAAGATGAAAAGCAACCCAAAACAACCACCAAAAGGTCTGGCAAGCGTCAGGGTCTCCTCTGCCTTGTTTTTAGGCTATTCTGTAATCAGCTGTCACTTCAGGGTCTTGGCATATTGGACTTCAGCAAGTACAGATTGAAAATTAAACAAACAGTCCCTGTAGTATAAATATTTAGTTCACACTGTTTAGGAACTGCACAGAGCAGGAGACAAAGTGAATTTCAAGTTCACGACTGTCTGAAAAACTGTAGGAGGATGGCACTGGTCACTGGTCAGCTAGTGTGATTGACACATAGGTTTTGATGTCTCTTCTTCTGTGAATTTCTTTTTTTTCTTATTGTTTTTTCCTAAAGAAAATGACATATTTAAATATCCTCTGGAGAGAAATAAGGCTGCACTCTGATTTATGTGCGTTGCTTGTCCAAAACTCTACCAGTGGAATTTTCTCAACTGCTGTCGTAAGTCATGGGTGAATTAAGCCAGCCCTGAGAACACGACTTGCCTCGGGATGCGTATAATTTCTTTGGTGGGTAAATAAATTTCCTTTGTTTTTACAGTAGTGGGCAGACGTGGCTGAAGCAACCTCAGCGTCTGCGTCCTGACGTTTGGAGCAGCGTTTCTCCGGATGCCTGAGCGTCCGGATGCGCAAGCCCGTGCCCGGGAGGCAGCGGCACCTTGGTAGCGTTACCACTTTGCGATGCTGCGCYCTGGCTGGCTCCGAGCCCCAGCCTTGGGGCTCCAGGCTTTTGGCCCTGGGTTGTTGAGCTCAGCGGTTCAGTTGTGCAGGGAAATGGGCAAACCCGCACGGTTACCGGGGTTTTGCAGTCTGCTTATGCTGCATGAAGGAKTCAGATCAGCTGAATCTTTGGCTCAGGCAGTCAAGCTCTGTGTCCCTAGCAGCACATTACAGTACTTGTCTTGGGTAGAGAGGAAAATATTTTTTCCTGGTCTCTGCATTTTTTTTYTGGTTTGTTTTCTTTGCAAATTTGGACTAGTGATCCCCGCACACCTGTGTGGAAGGTGGAGATGTGGTCATGGTGCATTAGGATATATCTGAGTTTGCTTTTATCTAGCTGCCTTGATGAAGGGCAGGGACTTGTGCACTGGGGTCCCCAGCAGGGTTTGTGGAGGCCATGCTAGATCTTGAGCTGCCACATTGTTACTGCTCTTGCAAAAACCTTGATAGCGACATAGACCTACACAGCCAGCCTATCTTTGCTTCTTAAATAGGAAGATAATATCCYTTTTTTTTTTTYTYTYTYTTTTTTTTTTTTTTTACCTTCCAGAGAGGAGAGTGAAAGTGGAAAAGAATGAAATGTGGTGATAAGAAACCCTATCAGTAGCTGAGATGGGCAGATGTGCACACATGCTTCAAACAAGTGGGAAACTTCATCATGCACAAGTCTGGGATCGGTGATTAAGAAGAAATAGGTTGATCATTGATTATTTTTCTCCTCCCTTGGTTTTCTAAAACAATAGGGTTTTTTTTTTCACCCTTTCTTCCCTTTCTTGCCTGGTGCCGGCAAGGCTGCTTCATTCCGGAGGAGTTTTGCCAGAACGTTTCCACCATCAATCACCCCTGCGTGCGAACCAGCTCGAGGTCCTGGGCCTGAAAAAGCTTTTCTCAGTGATGAAGAACTCTCTAATGTCACTAGGGGAAGGGAAAAAAAAAATCAGCATGCATAGGGGCACGGGAATTRCCTTGGGGAGCAAAGCACTTAGCTGTAAAGCCAAGCTCCTCCGTCAGCTAATGCCTGGTCCTGTAAAGCAAGGTGAGAAGACTGTGAATATACTCACACATTTGTAGCATATACTGAAAAAAACAGGAAAACAGATTATTAATTGAAACTTTTTTACAGCCTTCTGCCTGAAGCATTTGATTGATCTTTAACTTGAAAAGTTTAAAGAAAGAAAAATCTGATAACTTGAAAGAGGAAGACAGTGAATATAACTGACYATTTTGCATGCCATGTGAGAGGTTTTGTGATTGCTTGCACCATCCCTAGGTCTGGCAACCTATGGCTTTCTGGGCTGCTGAATACTGGGGGGATGTTCAGCTGAACGGTGAACTGTGCCCATTGCTCAGCATGCAGTGTGTGTCCTGATGTTCGATTGCTTGGAGTGGAAGATTAATGGCTAGTGSCACTGGAGCAGATGTGGTGGAAGAGCTAGTATGAAAAAGGTGAATTCCTTGGTTGCCAGCTCATTGAAACCACTTTTTGGGTCTGAGAGAAAACATTGGTGTTTAAGTTGGATGCAGGCGCAAGCTTGATGGACTTTCTCTTTCAATAGCTTCTTTTAAAGCTCTCCCTAATTTAAAAGTGCAGATGTTAATTATTAATGTTTTACCCTCCAAGCTAAGGAATTCCAAAATGTTTTGCAAATCTTTGCTGAAGCATCTAATGTAGAAAGTGGCTTGGCTTTTTTTTCCCCTCAACTTCATATTTGACAGAAGCTCCTACTTTTGTAGAGTAGACGTTCGAGTTAGAGCTGGAGAAAGAAATTGATTTATTTAGAATATTCTCAAGTAGTGTTTGGTCAGAATCAGAAAAGTTTAGGATTATGTATATATATATATATAATACGCACATAAAGATATGTATACATATATATATATATATATATATAAAAACAAAATTTTGTCAAAGCTTTTCCAGATTTCTGTTTTTACGGTTGTTTCTGCAGCCCGCTCTTGGGTGTGAGATGCTTCAGTGTTGCTTGCAAAGCAAAAGGCAACTTACCTGATTGCTKGGGATGCAATTCCTGCAGCATCCTGGAAGCAGGAGTCATGCCCAGAGCAGAAGTCTCAAATGTTGATCTTTGCAAAAGCTGTAGCTAGGACTAAAGCCTCCCATTAGTTTTATGACACATTCGCACACTGAACCTCCCCAGTCACTTGGGTATTTGTCCTGTTTTTGTACCAAATCTTCTAGCTACTTGAGCTGATCCACAGACAACTAGAAAGAATATTTTAACTTTGGCTTAAGGCAGCTGTCCAAGGGATATATTGGGATACACTTGGCCTTTGAAAAAAGGGACTTCAGTCTCCAATCGTGTCAGTCCCTCTGGCTCCTGGAAGTTTTCCTTCCAAATGGTTACTTTAAACCTCAGAGAAGTTTGTGTTTTTCAGGGCTATGATTAATGCCATTTTTACGCTTCGTTGCAAAATGCCACACAATAAATGAGACCAGCAGGCTGGTGTTTTACAGAGGAAAAAAAAAGTCATCAAACAAATGCCTTTAGATGTTGTTTTGAACAGTAAAGTGTGTGTGTGTTATAAAATCTCTTGCAAACTGTGGGATTTCATTCCTACTAAATGCAAGGAGGAAAAAGACTTGAACCTCATCTGTGGAAAGAATGTCAGAAATAATTGAACAATTGAATAATTAAAGTCYTTGCATTAGGTCAGTTAAAACAAGTTAAGTTGCAGAACTGCAACATAATGCATCCTTGAAATCAAGAATGGTGCTGTGTATTTCTTTTCAGTGCGTTTAAGCAGGGTGTTTTGCCTGGATCAGCCTGCCATTCATGCTTCCCTACAGTTACTGATACGGCCTAGGAAGTTGGTGGGTGCGCGTGTGTTTCGTGTGATTACGTGCGAGAGACGGGCGATAGGCCGAGGAGCGGAGCGCTGCTCGGCGCTGGCAGCRCTCGCAGGAACGTGGCTCTGCAGCTGCGCTCTGCCGTCTGGGCTTCTCCCTAACGAGAGAAGACAGTCCGTTTGTGCTCGCTGTAAGGTGCCGGGAATGATCCCTGAAATTCCAGGGTGAAGGCATCATGGAATTAAATAGCCCCAAATGGACTTACACAAGTGGTGGCAATTGCCTCCCATGGGCTTGTCACTCCTAGGCATCCTCCTCCTGATCAGGAACAACCTGGAGGCACAGAGGGTGTTCTGTGCCGTGTTGGTGTCCTCCATCCTGTACATTGGAGGCAGAAAGACACAAAGAGATGACCTGCAGCACCCTGCCCTTCCAACATCACCCAGGAATGCCACTCGAGGAAGGACTGTCCTTTGGTCAGTGCATTGAGCACACCTGGATGGACCTTTGTAGCCAACACTGTTCCCAAGTGAGCGCAATGTAGGGGGCTTGAGTGCGTTCAGTGGAGGAGCAGWTTCTTCCTTTACCCCAGAGATGGCTGGAGGAGATGCCTGCAGCTGAGCCTGCAGCAGCCAAGGTGGCTTTTGCCTTCATACCCTGGCACGGCCCCTTGGCACCCTGTGCTTCCCTGCTTGTCAGCCTGCAGCACTGAGTCACTTTGCCACAGGAATCCGAGGCTCATTATCAGAATAAAATGAGGCTAATTGTGACTTTGAAGTATTCTGTGTCAGACTTGGTGGAGCTGCAGCATAAGGCGCCGGCACCATAATACCCATGAGCTTCCTCAGAAAGCTCCTTCTTTGCAGCAGCCCCCAGGGAGAAGCAGCTGGGAGGTGATGTATGTTGCTATGTGTGTGAAGACCTTGACTTGGTGACACCTTGGAGGATGCACACATGTATGGGAGACGCTTCCCTAAATCCCACTGGAGCTTGTGGAGGTTGTCACGGGTTTGCTTCCCGGGAGGAGGTGACAGCGACACGTGTTGGCTGGCAAACTGAGCTTGGTTTCAAGTGCCTTCCTTGCACATGGAAAATAAAGCAAACCAGCCCCAGGAYGACACATGTGACTTGGTTCCCTCTCGTGATCACAAGCATTTCCTTGCCTTCCCCTTCCCTGGAAAATAGTAGCCCTTGTTTGCTCCACTGGATGCCTTTTGATTTTCTTTTTTTCTTCTCCAAGGCACTTGCTTTTCATGCCATTTTGAGTTCCTGATAAGTGGTAAAGATGACAGGAATGAAATCATAGTTACTAGTGAATGCTACCACTGTCCCCGAAGTAGTCCCATCAGCTTGGTCAGCCCTCATGCTAGTGACATGGGTGTTTTCTCATTAAAAATAGACCACAGACAATGCCACTTCCTGAGGCCTGTGATTTATCATTTAATAACAAGTGGTTACTCATTTCCTCTGGAATTTTTTCTGGAAGTGTTATTTTGCTTTCTCCCCTTGCTTCCTTTATTTTACTTTAATTTCCGTTAAGTCCTACATTCTTTCAGAACTGTTGGTCCTTTTAAAATGAAGTGTTCCGTTTTCAAGTGGAAATGCTATTTATGATTTTAAAATATATGGAAGGGCACCATTAACCTTTTTCAGATCGGAGCTTTTCTTTGTGAGTCCCTGCAGCACTTTCACTTGACTGAAGGAGCTTACAAATCTCAATGAAGAGATAGCAGATTAGTGAAAAGGAGTGTAAGAAAGGGCAAGACTGAAGTTAAACAGTGATTTTGTTAATGTAGATTTGATAATCTGCTTGATCCATCCACAGCTTTAGTGGGAAATCAAATAACTGCAGAAATCTTTCATTTTTCCTCATAACTTTTGACTTACTGGCGCCTAATTATGTACRTCTTGATGCAATGGGCTTTCCTGAGGGCATCTGGAGGGCTTGCAGGACCCTGCCCATGGGGAAACAGAGAAGGGAATAATTCAACATCTTGTTTGTCATGTGAAGCCATGATTGGGTCCAGCATCCAGTGTTAGCCTCTGTGCTTTTAATATGCAGTAGGTAGCTCAGGAAGGAGCTGCTTCCTTTTGGGAAACTTCCCTAATGAGAAATAGCTGGAAGATTTGCATGTGCTAGGGCTAGAAAAAAAGGAAGTGTTAGGCCATGGTTTGATGGATGACATCTTCATAAGTAATTTTGGAGCCAACCRTTTCTGCCCTTCTCAGGTGCCGTGTGCAGCAGTTCATCATATGGTCTGTATGTCCACAGTGTGAATTGGGACAAGGAACTGATGTTGTTACAGGAAAACAAAGTATACCAAATATATATATTTGGTATAAAATATACCAAAATATGTTTCATGCCGGGCTGCCCAGTCTGACAACTGATAGCATACAGGAGGAAAGAAAGAGGGCAAGGAAAAGGAGTGGTGGCTGAACATTTCTTTTGAGTCAAGTCTTGAGGTGAATATGACAGATGTGAGACGTGCAGGAAGGTGCATGTCTCAGCAGCCCTCAGTTTCTTTTCATATCTGTTGTAGGACAGCAGTAGAAGAAAATCACTTGTTAGAAGGTTATTTTTGAGACAATCTCTCCAAGAATTATCTTACTTGCGCCTGATGGCAATGAGACAAGCTAATATTTCTCAGTGTATGAGTTCCAGTGCCTGGAGGTGCTGGTGGGGGAAATGAATGCTTCTGGAGCAGGCCCAAAAAGTATTAGAAAATGTTTTGTTAGCAGCACAGCAGTTSTTCCCGGATGGTCGGGCGAATGGGTCTGGTAGCTGGGAATTGCAGTTGAATCCTGTTTCCTTCTTGGCAGGAGCTAAGTTACTGTTGCCTTGGAGAGTGGCATGAAGACAAATAAGCCAAAAGAGGGTTCAGGGCTGGCTGACTGCTTGAAGTCCCTTCTGGCCCACCATTTCTGCAGTCCTCGTGTCCGGATTCTGGTGCGCTGCTCTCATGACGTGCGAACACTGCAGGGTTGTCCCCTGCCATTCTGAGTTTCCAACGTGCTGTGTTGCACCGGCTTTTTCAATTTTTGGGAGTAGTTTAGTTGACCACAAATTGGTCAGTCAATGCTGTGGTGCAAGCGTATAATTTTCCTCCTCTGTGAATCCTAAACCAAAAAAAAAAAAAAAAANAAAAAAGAAAAAAACACCCTGCAGATGCCCTCTGACTGTGAGATTACTTGGTTGGTGCTTGCTCTCTGTTGCGGCTGGTGGGAATGCTCTCAAACCATGCAAGCCTGGATGATTCAAGCTGATACTTACACCTTATGCTTATGATTAAATGCTAAGCACCTAGTTTATTCTGCTTTACCAGCTGTATCCCTGAGGGAGAAGAAGGGTTTTACTGCAAGAAGAAAGGATGTTCTGATGCAGGTTGCTTGATGATATAAAAGCGTAGCATCAAAGCTAAAATACTGTGTGCTGGTTTTAAAACTTAGAAAAATATAAAAGTGCCCTAATGAGGAAGATGATAGATAGGCAGACCTCCTAGATGTGCTTGATCTTTTTGGGAGGCTACAGACCTTTCCCCATCATTTGTTAGAGTCCCCTTGCTTTGCAGTGCTCCTGTTTGGAACTGAGCTCAGCGTCTGTGCCAGATATCTGAGAGAATACAGATGTGATCCATGCTGTCAGCTTCTAGGTTTCACCATTTGCTTTAGTTGATACTAGAATTTCCCGTTTCAGAAAAAAAAAAAAAAAAAAAAAAAAAAATGCAAGGTATTGCAATGCATTAGAATGGCTGATCTGGATCAGATCAAAGGTCCATCTGGCCCAGAGGCCTATTTCCAATGT
>NW_020454261.1:726303-805735 GCF_003342845.1 Nothoprocta perdicaria
AAAAAAAAAAAAAAAAAAAAAGAAAACCTTAATTGTGACACGCTGACAAGGAAGCACAGCATCTGATCTGTGTCTATCTAGGTTGCCTTAAAAATAAAAGAAGATAGTTTATCTTAAAGATTGCAGTAAAGATGAAGAAGAAAAGAAATTTGTTATTCATAGCCTCTTCAAAGTTAACAGGCTGGGTCTTAAAATGCTAATGAAAGCATAAAGCCATGCTGCAGAGAGGTAAACAACTGGCAAAGATGTTGGACAGACTGCAGGAAACACAGTGTATAAAGAAAATCCAGGGAGGTTTGGGTGTGAAGCTGCAAGCAAAGAGCTACTGTGCGGGAGATGGACAGGGTTACGGYATGTGCAAGTTTTGTCACATGAGAATGCGATCTAAGGAGGAAAGACTTTTAGGTCAGCAGAACTGAAGGCTCCCCAGGCAGTTCCTACACACTGCGTTATGTAAAAGGGAATCGCCACAAAATGCATTTTGCCCAGAAAGTGAGCTCGTGACAGTGCTAGGGTGTTGTGACTTTTTGATAGCAGAGTTTTAGAGCTCTTTAGATGTGGTCAGGCTATCTGGGGTCRTGTGTATGAGAGGGATGGCATCACGGGAACTTTCCTTTGGACACAGTTTGTACAGTGGTGAAAATCCCCATTTCTCAAATGCTTGCTAAGAGCATGAAAAATCTCAAGCATTTGATTTTTTTTTAAGAGTCTTACAGAACTTCAGCAGAATTTGTGCCGTGCTTCCTTCTGTGCTTTTGAAGAACCCAAGTGTTTGTGTAATGTAATCCTGCTGTGTGTATGCAGGGAAAGTGTTGCCCCTGTGAAGTTAGGATCAGCTCTGTGCCACTTGTGCTCTGCAGCCTGGAAGCGCTTGTCCTGGCATCTGCTGCTCATGTAAGGAAAGGATTTCCCATGGCTCAGTMCTGGCAATTGCAGCTGTGTGCACTCTGAAACATTTACTATGGTTACCTAAAACTTAGTGCTTCTAAAGCATTCAGAATAATATATCTGGGTTTGCTGTGTCTGTTCCTAAGTCGAGAGCTGTGTTTTTAAAATAGACATCAGAAACCTGAAGCAGAACCGTGCTTTTTTTCCTCGGAGAACTGAGGAGAGAGTGAGTTCGGATTGGCGACTGAAAAGCACCTGTCCATGGTGAAGTGCTTTGCAGCATGAGTGCAGGGTTTGCTGTGAGTCCTCAGTGCTCCTCTGGGCAGCGTGCATCCCTTTGGTCACTCCTTCATGTAAAGGCATGATAGTTGTTAGCATCACCCTTGCCCTGCATTTTCAAGGTGCTTCTCAGTCCAGCAGCGTGTGTGTCATACATAAAAATGGGCCTGAGAAKAGCCGTGAAGCTCCCAGGTTGGGTTAAGGCCAATAGCTCTGCCCGACTTGCCCATCTAGCGTGGGAAGAAGCAGTTCCTTCCACAGTGATACGAGTCCATACACTCATGGTGCTCACTGCTTTCAGGCAGTGCTGAGTCTCTGCCAGGCCCTYGAGGCAGCACCAGCTCTGGGTTTCTCAGCAGTGCAGCAACCGTGAACTTTCTGCCCTGTGGGTGAGGACTCCACAGCTCTGAGGGTCAAAAAATTTAGTCAGGCTGTGACGCCTCCCCAGCCTGGGGTTTGCAGGGCAGGTTTGGGCACCAGTGCCCGTCTTGCTGGGTGTGCAAGCCTGGGCACAGGTCAAGGTTGCGTATACAGGGCTGTGGTGCCCTATGGTGTCCTGCCTGCTCCATGCCTGACCTTCCTCTGCCTCGAGCAGAGTTGTGGCTCCCAGTCCTCCAGCAGCTCACCCTGAGATCTTCCTTGGAAACCTCACTGGAGGATGGGGTCATTATGTCCTTGGCACACCCATATGCTTGCATTAATTAGTTTATTGTGGTTCTCCAAGAGACTGTGGATGCTTAAATCTCTGGCCATGTACTGCCCTTTTGCCTGGCTCTTKCATGTCAGGGTTATCGCTGGCTGCCCAGAGGTTTTGCTTTATCTGTTACTCCTTGTGCTTTGGCTCCCTTCTTCTGTGGATTTTCTTCCTGTAATCTTTTCTTGAAAGTTGCTCTCAAGACTTGCCCGTTTCAGCAGGGCTCTCACTGATCTGAGTGCTCTTTTTGCTGTCTGTTTGGGCTTGATCAAAAGCCTTTTGAACCCCTGTGGAAATGTTGGCTCAGGTTTGGTTCAGATAAGGCCCCAAGTCTGCATCTGTCATTCCACCCACGTTCACCAGAAATTATCTGTTCCTTTTGGCACACATAGCTACTGGAAGAAGGGAAATTTGTAGGGAAAGGAGCCTTCCAGGCTGCAGGAACAGTGCTGGAAATTAAGCTCTGTGCTCACCTGAAGAAGTGTCCAGGGGACTAGTCACTAATGCAGATTTTTTTCTCTTAATCTCCCTGTGCTTATGCTGCAGAAGGAGAAAATCTAACAATTTGCAATCTGCTATCCCCAGACTGATGGAAAATTTGGTAATTGGCATGTGAATGTTGAGAAACTGCATCTGCTTGGAGTAGYAGGTAGCCATGACCTAAGAGCCCCTGGAGCTTAATGGCTCCTATGCAGCAAGAGTTCGTAGCCCTGGCTCAGCCTTTTTCTCATAGGCCCAAATCCAAAGAAATTGGAGACTCCCATTGACTTCAATGGGCTCTGAATCAGACCTTTATTAAGCAACTAGTAAGAACTGTCTCTTTATACTTGCAAATAAGTGTTGCTCAACACCACAAGCCAGCTGTCCTACTGTGGCTTGTAGTCTGYAGACCATACAGCAGAGAAAGTTGCTAGTGAAAGCAGGCTTTTATATTTTGATATGGGCAGAAGAGGAGATCTTGTGTTAACTGATAAAACATTTACTTAGCTAGTGTGAAAGTGAAATGAGTTGATTATTGTCTGAGCCAAGCTTTTTTAAACCTAAACCTAAACCTAAACAAGTAGCAGGTATGTTTCCAATGCTGTCACTTGTAGCTTTAGCAATCTGCAGGGTTACTAGCCATATTGGCCAAGCTGGTGAGGCCTAGCACTTGTTTTTATGGCATTTTTTGGTTGTTTCTACCATTTCAGCTCTCTATTTGAGCTGTTCCAAGCCTTGAGGGACAACACCTACTTACCTGGGCAAGGGAAGGATGGGGAGAGCAGGTACCAGAACAATGTTTTCTGCCCAGAAGAGCCATGTGCTTCTGCAAACTCCTGAGCCTTGAAAGCCCATTTGCTGTGTGCTTGGAGTGACTTCCCTTTAGTTGCTGTCCATCTGGCCTTGTCTCACCTTGACCTGTCGTAAAAGAGTTGAGAGAGAGAGAGAGAGAGAGAGAGATTTGGAGAATAACAGTGGCAGTAACAGTGTGAAAGAGCAGAAGACATTTCATGGTCAGGAAAGGCCAATATGAGTCACAGAGAGGTGCTGATGGAAGGAGGAGGCGGGAAGTTGAGGGGTATCCCTGATCCGGAATCAGCTCTGATGGCTCTTGTGGCTATAACTTCAGAGCAATTGAGTATAAGAGAAAGGCAAAAAGGAAAAAAAAATGCATTGTTTTAACTAACTTCTCCTCAAACAACTTTCTCTGGTGCTCAGGTCCTCAGCTACCTCCCTGAACATCCCATTTATCTTCTGGTCATTTCTCCTTTATTTTTTTTTCTCCRTTGGGCTCAGTATCTGCGTGGGGCATCCTGCTGTGGGAAGATCCTCTTGTTTCTCCCCGCCGAGGTCGTTACTTCTGCTCYGAGCTGATTTCAGCAGAGCACACGGTGTTGTTTCAAAGCACTTCTTGGGAGGAGCATGATCTGGGCACACCAAGGCCTAGGCGGGATCCCAAGGAGCTGCCTCTTTATCTGGAGCAGGGAAAGGAAAGCAGTGCCGTACAAAACATAGATAAATTTCCAGGAGATTTGCCCTGGCCTGCCCAAYGTTGAGCAGGAGAGGAGGATTGCCCCCGGCAAGGTGCCTCACTGTTCCCGAGGTGACGAAAACACGCGGGCAGGTGAGGCGGTGGGAGGTGATGTCGGCTTAGACACGCTGCGACTTGGCGTCACTCGGGCAGGTTTGCGGGAGCACCTGACGCAAGCGCGGATGAGTAACAGGACGTCACCTGCAGTCCAAGAGCCGGGCAGGTGGCAGCGCCAATGGAGCTTACACGCTCTGGGCTCCTGCTTCCCACCTTGGGAGAGAGGCGTGTGGTGGCGCCAGGCCCTGTGCACGYAGGACAAGGTGGCAGCGCTGCACGCAGCGCCCCTCTCCACTCCCTTCTGCTCTGTGTGACCATCTTGCCTTGTTAGCAGGAAAGGGAAGCCTCTTCCATGCCTCTTCCCCTGCTGCCATCTGTATTTTCCACTTGACTCCATTCAGCCTTGCCGCTGGAGCCACCGGGACCCCTCTGCGCTCATACGGGAGCCCTCACGCTGTCCCTGTGCGGGATGCGCTGCCCGTTCAGCTGTCTCATCTCTTCCTCTTCACTGTTCCCTCCCTCTTCCGACGCTGAGTTGTCTTAATCGGCTTTGGCTCCTGTCCCGGAATCAGCCTCTGAGCGCGCACCAACCTGGAAGGCTGAAATAACACTTTAAAATCGTTAAACAAATAGCGACCGGTCTCTGCTAAATAAGAAACACAGCTTAATTTGTGCTATTTTGTTTTCCCCCCCCCTCAGACGGGAGGTTCAGGCATGTGCGGTGTGTTTGTGTGAGGCATTCCTTGTAGCTTGTAATTTGTGTGTCATGGCCCCAAGTGGGCAGAGAAGGGTTATGTGACTCGGAGTTACTAAACACTTACAGTAAAAGTGCAGTCATCCTGAATCTCATCCAAAGAGCTTTGCTCGCCCTCCCCGCTCTTCTCCCCACCAGGATGCTGCTGCGTCACTCGCATTCTTCATCCCTACCACAGTGTTGGGAAAGCAGAAATCCTGTTGGCCTCGTAGTAACTCTTTCCAGGCTTGTAACAGCAGTGCTTAGGGCTTTTACACAGCACTCCTTCTCACTCAATCTTTGCAAAAAACAGCAAAGATCTTTGCAGCACAGGAGAATTACAGAGAACAGCCAGGGAGAACTGCTTCCCCATCCTGGTGGTGAAGTCCCACGCTCCCCACTGATAGCCCTGTGAATTGGTGAGCAGTCCGTGGGCCTCCATAGGCTCTCCCACTTCTTTCTGGGAGGCAGATGCCGCTGGGGCACCATCACAGCAAGCTCTCCGTATGGTCCATTCTTGGCAAGGTTGTTGCCACTGAGAAATTGCTCTTTGATTCSCTGCTGGCTACTTGGCAATGTGAAAGAAGGTGTCTGTCCTGCCGGGTGCCCTCACCAAATCACTGCCAGCAGCTTCCCAAAAAGGACTTGTTCCTCCCTGACGTTTTTTCAGATGCCTAGCAAAAATAGAATAACAATTACTGTAGTGTGAGAGAATGAGGATCGCTGTGGGAAGCTCTGAATAAGCATTTGGAAAATGTCCTCTGAGAAACGTCTGCCAGTAAAGCCTCTGCTGACCAGGAGTAGAGATTGAATTAGATACCAGAATGTGTGTGTCAGTGTGAGAAACGCCGCTGCTCAGGGATGGCATCATGAGGGACCTGTTGTTCCTGGGTCTCAGCCTCTTCCTAGAAAACACAGCCCTTGCTGAGCTCTCACTGAAGGATCTCTCTGGGATGTAGCACTGAGCTGAAGGGGAGGAGGATGTGCTGGAGCTACTTATCTTTTTATTTGCCTTAGTGTTGAATGGGTCTTCCTTGCCAGTTCCTGTTTTTATTTTTTTCCTGTCATCTCTCAAAGGATGCTTCCTTGCCAATATGCTTATTCATCTGGGTTTTGTGCATAGGTCTTTGCTGTCCACATGTCAAATACATTAGTGTATCCTTCCCCAGCAGCATATCCTTCCAAAGTCTTGGCTTCATGGAGAACAGGATACTCCTAGAACTGTGCTAGCAATCAACTCTCCGAAGCATCAGAAAGCACCTGCTACTTTTTTCTAACAGTAGATGAATACAGAAGTTGCTCTTCTGGCTGGGGCTAGTGGCGGTTTCTTTTAGGAGCAATGGCTTGCAACAGGTGCCCCAGGGAAGGTCCAATTTTCCATGGTGGAGAAACCGAGATACCAACTCTTCCCCAGGCAGGCAGGTTAGCTGKGCAGTGCATATCAGGTTCTGCTGCCAGCTCTGCTGTTGACACTTTTGCAAGTCAAAAAGGAGTAACAACAAATAGGTTTYTCCATATGTGCAGTCTCTGGTTTTGAAAAACTGTTTCTGCACAGGCCAGGAGGAAGTGTGAGGGTTCAGGAGCACAGGAGCGAGCTCTGGTTGCACTGGGCACTGGAACAGAGCTGTGTGGGTGCAGACACGGTCTGGAGATACTCACTCTTTTGGTTTGGGTTATGGCTGCCCTCCTGCCCCCCTCACTGTGGAGTGTCCCTGCAGTTTGGCCTGAGCATGGAGACCCTAAATTAACTTCAAAAGGAAAGGAAGTAGTTGTCTAAACACAGCCTGCAAACCTTCAATTCTTTACAACACTTAACACCACCCAGCGTGGTTATCAAGGGCATCAGTGTTGCTGTTGTGATGGAAACAGCTGATTCTAGATAAGAAGAGGAAGGTTTGATAGAAGACATAATGATGCCTTTAGATGTTTTTATTTTCCCCTTTTCATTTCAAAGTGTAAGTGCAGAGGTTCTTCCACTTTGAATGGGYCTTGTTATGTTGGCCTTGCCTTCTGATTGAGTAAAAATAATGTATTTTCAGTATGTAAAATGAATCTGGCTGTCTGGTATTGCATTTAAGCCTCCCAAAGAGATGTAAGCTGTAAGATTCACTGCCTACTAAAATGCTCAATATGTGTCCAAAAAAAAAATAAAAAAACAAAAACAAAAGACTCCACACCAGGTCTGTGTGAATGTCCTCTCTTAACTTTGCAATAAAGCTCACTGGTCAGTAAATGGTGGATCTCCTGTTCCCATGGAGAAAGGCAAGTACAGACTTAAGAGCTTGCTGTGGGAAAGAAAAAAAAAATAAATCAAAAAGATCCACTCTTGGTCTTGCAAACAAAGGTTGCCTTGGATTGTGGTCACATGTTACAGTTCAGCTGATCTAGCTCATGCCAAAAGGGGAAAGATTTCTAGTACTTGTCTGAACCCCACTGAACTGGTTTAGGGAATTAATTAGAAGAAAACTATTCACTCCCCTCCCGGCTAGTTTTCTCTTAGAAGTGATTTCTCTGCATTGACTCACCAAGTCGGCTGAGCTTTACAAGCGGTGCAGAGGACGCTGTGGGACTGGGACACAAGTGACAGAACTGCCTTTTTGATGACTTACAGGCATTATTTGAACTCAGCTTTGATTTGAAATTGTACCATCAGGATATGTGTTTTGACTTTTCCATGTTGAGCAGGAGGGAGTTTGTAAACCACCCAAATCTGAAATGTTGTGGAGCTTTGCAAATCATGCTCAGTACCTTACAATGGTCAAGTTTCATCATGAATGAATATCAGGGGCAGAGAATCATGAAAGARCTTTTTTAGGGTAATTATACACACCACAGTTGTATTTATTAGAGGGTGGCTGTGAAGAATTCCCCTTGCTGGTGATGAGTGTAGCACAGATCCTTTCCTTTGGAAGTATGGGGCTTTTCCCTTGTGTRTCCAGATAGGTTATCAAATAGCAGTAGAGGATATTGTTGGAAACTTTTTGCCCTCCTGTCTTAACTGTTTGTTCAGTAAATACTGAAATACTGTTGGCCTAGTGTAACTTCTTTGTCCTTTCCCCAGACATACTTCCCTGTCCTTACTGGGTTCAGGAGAACGTYGTAAGTGATTTGTTTCCGCTGATTTTGGCCTCACAGTTTGGAGATAAAGGAAGGTATTTGTGTATTGTATATYGTTCTGCGGGATGAGCTTGATGCAGCAGGTGTAGTTCTCATTCCGGGAAATTTTCTCAGAGCTTAGGTCTTGCTTCTGATCTTTATACGATTATCAGATCCTTGGCTGCCAGAATACTGTCCCTGAGGGTACAGTCTCAGCAGAGCTGGCTGCTTCAAGTGCTTCCCAAGATTTTGTCACCTCATCATGTCATAGCGCCTGTGGCTTTTGGGGGAGAGGAGGAACGTTGTGACTACTGACTCTAGCGAGCTCCATCCTCACAAAATTTCCCTCCTTRTCCTTTGTGGAGCTGATGACCTCCAGCTTTCTCACTGGTGGCTTCACTCGGCTTGTCCCAGACCTCAGCTGCTTGCGTAGACCTGGGATAGCTGCCTGGTTTGCAGTCTCTGGAAATGCCACAGTCCCTCTTACGCTGTGGTGGTTCTTCTGTGGTAGCCAATAGTGCTATCTGACACCCCACATATATTTAATTACTTGTGCAAACAGTAGACTACTTGTAGGACTCCCAGACCAGTTAGTTTTGAATGGGTTGGCGGTTGTTTTCCTCTTTCCTACCCAAGATGTTATGGATTACGGCTGCTGAATTAAAAATGAGGAATGAAAATTAGTTGGGTTGTTGGTGCCTGTCTGCTTGTAAACGGTGTGCGCAGCAAAGTGCCCAGTGTGCTGCTGCAGGTGATACTGAAAGCCGTAGTTACAAGATTAAGGGCTTTTTGTTTTACACTGAAAATGCCTCTTGCAGTTTCTTGGGTGAGATGGAATTAAAAACTTACTACTTTCCTTCTGAAGTTCATTGTGCTTCCTTATGGCACTGCACACTTTGTTCATAGCATCTTGTGTCAGAGATGAAAAGATCTGTGAGTGCTCCCTTCGGGGCAATGTGGAATTCTCCTCAAAAAATGTAGGTTTCTCGCGACTGATTTTAAATGCCTAAAAAATGAGGCTTGTACCTTATCTCTTGGGAGATCATTGATGGATCCATTTCTCAGAAAGATATTTTATTCATCCAAACTATTCTGTTCTTTAATTCAATGCCACTCCCTTCATTCGGATGCCTGGAGTCTTTTATCATGTCTCCTCTTACTCATTGCCTAGCCAAGTTAGACATATTTACTTCTTTTAATCTTTCCTCATAACTCAGTGTCTTTAATCATCATTCTTGATGTCAGAGTGTTTGATGCCCACTTTTACTGAGAATAAGCCTAGCTCTTTTGTATGTGAATTGTTTGGGAAATGTTCCATGGGAGCAGTAATAGTTCAAGTGCTACGGCTGCAGCTGGTTGCACAGCCTCACTCCTTGATTCCTCAAAAGCTCATTTTAATATCTTGGTGTGTGTGCCAGGGAAGATTTCTGGCTCACCTTGTACACCATCAGACTTGGCCTGCTCTGGGTTGAATTAACATATTTATTTGTTGGATGTGGGCAACAAACAGCCTAAGACGTTTCATGGGTTGACTTTTCAGAGAGAGTCCTGTGGACTTCACAACTTTTTAAACTGTTTTGAACACTAGGATGGATACCAGCTTTCAGCCTGCTAAGCAATATCCCTTTAGGACTGGGTCTTCAAAGCTGGTTACCTGAAGTGCCTCATTTCCTACTTTGAAGTAGATGTCCTAAGTTAACCCCCCTTCTCCCCCCCCCCCCCCATACCTCCTGGAAACCTCCTGTTTTGGTGGGGGCTGTAGCCGTTTCAGAAAGCCTGAGTTAGATCACTAGCTTAAAATAWCCAAGATCAAATGTTGGCTTGAATGGGTTAGCACCCTAGATCTCCAGGTTTGTTAGCATCAAGTTCATTAATGTGCAGTTTTGAGTGGCATCCTGCATTTGAAGATAGACCAGGGACTTTGAATTATGGAGTGCTTGGCAGGCAATTAAATGAGGCCAAAAGACCATAAGAAAGTGCTGTCTCCCCCCAGGTCCCATTCCTCAGGAAAGCTTCTCATACTCTCTGAAATTTTGTTGTGCAAACCGGGCAACTATTTTGATGTTAATGAAGGTGCTATTACCCTTCTCTGTTTTACTGTAATGCTACCAAAGAGGCTATGTGATATATGGCAGCCCTAAAAAAAAAAGTCCTATGGCCTGGGAGAAAAAGAGGAGGGAGAGCTGCAGTTTCCCTGCAGTTTATGGGAGGGAGGAGTCAAATCTGCCACCTGGGATGGGGTTGGGTACCAGGAGCAGCGGCTCAACCTCCATCCCTGCGCCCTACACAGCTACATGAGACATGGCTGTGTTGCAGGACATGAATGCTCAGTGAGAACTCAGTCACAACTAGGAAGAGCTCTGGCCTGCCTGGAGATCCTCTGGCATGCTTTGGGTCCCCATCTGTGACTCCAGAGCTCCTCTGCTCCCTGCTTTTCCTCCTGCTCTGCAGGGCGTCCCAGCTTTGCAGCAGCTGGAGGTCTGCACTCTGCTGCTGCGCTCCCATATTCCAGGCCCCCCTCCCCAGATGCTCTTTCCTTGTTCAGAGAAGCAAATCACAGAATGGCTGAGTTTGGAAGGGACCTCTAGAAATTATCTAGTCCAAACCCCTGCTCCAGCAGGGACACCCAGAGCACGGAGCACAGGGTGGCATCCAGGCAGGTTTGGAAGATCCCCAGAGAAGGAGACTCCACAGCCTCCCTAGGTAGCCTGTTCCAGGGCTCTGTCACCCTCACAGGGAAGAAGTTCTTCCTCCCTCACATGCAGATTTTTTTTTTTTTTGGGAGGAGGGTGAAGGATCTCTGTGGCCTCGCATTTCGGATGATGTCAGTTGTGTAGTGTGGTGTGACGTAAGGCATCTCTTCACCCTAACAGGCACCATGCTGATCTTGGATGACTTGTGAATTTATTTATATATAAAATCCATTTTCCATATGAGAATCGTAGAATAGTTGAGGTTGGAAAGGACGTCTGGAGACTTTCTAATTCAACCTCCAGATCAAACAAGATCACTTAGAGCACGTTGAACAGAGAATGAGGGTCCATAGTCTCTGTGGGCAAAGAGGACTTCAGCAGCTGAGTGGGGTGTCCTGCTGATTTTGGTGCGAGTGGCAGGTCGCACCAAATTAATTTAAATTAATTTAATTGCCATGTGTGCAATTAAATTCATTTATCTGGGGGATTTTCACTGCCTAGCTCATCAATAGCTGCAAGCTGACAAAACATATTCAATGTTTAAACCTTTCTGTTTTTAAACAGAACAACAGAAAAAAGCAGCTCTTGGATGTAGTTGCCTCACAGTGCAGTGTTACTTTGAAGACCTGAGGAAATATAGCTTTTTGGTTGGAGGGAAGGGGCAAGGTTTGGCTTACTGACATTGCTTTTATTGCGATCCTGTGTAGGTCTCAATTGACTGCATAAAGGAGAGAAGAGGAGCCCTTAGAAGGGAGCTCAGATCCCACCAGGATTTCCTGGGAAATGAGGTGAGTGGCGACAACATTAAGGCACAGATACAAGTGCCTTCCTGGGGTCCAATTTCGTTGCGGGATTCTCTGTCTTTTGCCTTTTCATGGAGGGGCCTGACTGACTGAGGATTTCACACTGATGATGYGCTGGAGTCTCACAAGAGCTGATGGCTAAAGAACTTATTGCTAAGACCTATGGTTTGCCCTGACCTTGCTGCGGGCTATTACCTGAGTGTATTTTTTGATTTATAGCATGGAACTTTKCTCCTCAAGATTGAGACCTGTGTTGTAAATAGCTACAACTGAACCCGTTCCCTCCAGCCTCCTTTTACAGTGACATGAATCTTTATGACATGAATTGCTTCCCTCAATACCCACCTCAGCACCAGCCCCACGTGCAGCAGGGATGACTGGTTTGGATATAGGGTCTGCGTTTGGTTGGATGGATCACACGTAATAGAGCAACACACAGTGCTGAGGAGGACCCGAGTTCAGGATTTTTGCTAGTGGCCTGGGTTGTCCTAACCAAATCAGTCCACAGATAGAAGAAGTGTGAAGAAATGAGACTTACATGTAAGAGTTCTGTTGATTAGCATCTCCCTTGAGAGTTTCTGTGCATGTCACTGTGTCTTCCTTGCACAGGAAATTCCCTCCAGATATCCATCTGCCTCCTCCACTTCACCTCTTCACTGTAAGCGGTTTTGGAACAGGAACTTTGTTTTCTGCAGTGTTTGCAGAACGCTTAGCATGTGCTGGCATAATGCAGTTTGAGTAGACATTGAGTAGAAAAGATTAAATTGTAGAAGTATAACCTGTTGCACCTAAACAGCTGGGACTATGGAAGATTCTTGGTGGGCTCCTGTCTCTGGAGATGGCCTGGATGCTCTTGGAAATGCAACTCATTGCTGTGTTGAGAAAGGATTTGATGCTAGTGATTCAGCCTCAAGATTGCCACTGAAATCAAGGAACGTGCCCTGTCTGATTTGCTGCATTACCTCACTGTTGTTTGGTTTCAAGGGGACAAAGAGAGCCAGAGAGAGAGAAAAATTGCAGTTTCTTTTGCACTTTTTTTTTTTGTTTTGTTTTTAATGATACTTGTCTTTGCAGCATTTCCACTGCAGCCAAGCACAGGTACCCCGTGAGTTTCATTCCTGTTCTGCCTTCTCTTTGTTCTCAAGTCATGCCTTAATTCAGCATCCAAAGAATAGGGATAAACCGACTCTTTGGATTTCCAGTGATATTTGTGTTATACAAGAGCAATATAACAACAGATCCTAATCYTGTGCTTAAACAGAACTGAGGCATCCTGTAGCATCAGTGGCTCCGGGCAAATAGCCTCATTTTTATTTGGCTGCTTCAGGTCTGGGTTTCAAGACTGAATTCATCCCACACTACAGCTGGCTTTCCTCCTTTCCCTCCTGCTTTGGAAGTGCTTGTGCTGGGCTGACACCTAGGACATCAGTGAGTGCCTTTGAGGAAGAGGTGTAGAAATCAGGCCTCTTGGCTTCTATTTGCTGTGGAGCTAGTAAATCTTGTGCAAGGTCCTCCACTTTTTTTGGCTTCCAGCTACTGAGGTAGGTGGTAGCGTGAGATGTGAGATAATTTGAGATTCTGAAATGCAGCCTGTGTTGTTGGGCACTGGTGCCACAGCAGTGCATGGGGGCATCAGCTCATCTGCCCTGTGACATCTCTGTGTCCCCAGCCCCGCTGAGTGCAGAGGTGCAGCTTGATGCTTCTCCTGAAGGTTTTCCGAATCCTGGGGCAGCTCAAAAGCCAGGCTGCTGATCTGGCAGCCTGCTTTTTTTTTTCTCCTAAGGAAGATAAAACGAGTGGCCTGCTTGAAATGTCAGGGTGGGTAGGATTTTGCAAGCCTCAGGGACACAGGCTAAATATTAGGAAGGGGTGTAAATTGGGGTGGGTGTAGATGGAAGGCTTTTTTATCTGTTTTGTAGTAGATAAAATGTGTCCTGCTGGGAGTTGCCCTAAAGGCAGAGAATAAGGATGCAAATGACCTGCAAAACATAAAAGAAACCATCTGAATGCCCTTTTCTACTACTAAAGAAGTTTAACCTCCACCCCTAGTGATTTGCATGATGTAAATTGATCATCCTGCAGCCCTGAGAAAATGCATTTGAGTCTAACATGACAAGAAGACCCTTTCAAACCTAAGGATCTTGCAAAAAGGTGAAAGATGGGGCTAAGCCCAGAGGCCAAACCATTTGCAGATAGACCAGGTGATAGGTGTAAGGCATTTGCTGAAAAARCACAAAAARGAGGGCTGAATCTGTATTTTATGARGTCTCCTGTGGACGTTAAGTGCTCAGGCTTGGGCTGGGCACCATTTTTGCCCGTGAGCAATTGCTAGCAATGACTAGCAATGAAGCAAAGAAGCTCCCATCAGGTTTTGAACTAGTTGAGCTGAATCAATACAGATYCTTAGTATAGGAGTGTGCATAGCAGCTTAAAACCTTCTTTTATAATGCAAGCTAAAGACAAAAGACCTACTGTTGGATTATCAGAGTTTAATGAGCTGCTGTCCGTTTGCTGGGGGATGCTGCACGTATGACATGAAACCAGTTAGTTTAAACATAATGGAAAGAGCTTTTAGGCTCTGTTTTGCCTCATGTTTGATGCAATAACACTGCACGAAACCAACCAGCTAAAGCAGGTCAGCTCAGTGCTACCTCACAGAGCTGTGGTAACCTGCTGGGGTCCCACTGCACTAAACCCTTCTGGGTCAACTTAGTGGTTGGGAAGTGAGTGACATTATGGGGAGCAATGGGCAAAGGAGAGGGACTAGCCAAGATAGCATGCCTCACATGCTGCTCTGATGCTGCTACAGGCAAGTATTACAGCTTTTAACAAAGTTATTTAATTATTACTACTTTTTAAAATTATTTTTGCCTGCAACTGTGCCCCTACCAGCAAGTTTATGCAGCAAATATTTGGATCACAAATGAGAATCCCCTCTCTCTCTCACTCTGTTGTATTTTTATTGCATTGCACTCTGTCATTGAGGTCATGTGTCCTGTCCTGTGGCATGACGTGTCCTCCTTCAGTTCATTGATAGTTTTATTGTGCAGCAGTCTAACTTTTCTGGTTTTGGTGAACACTTCTGCAGTCTGACCCAATTTACCAATGTTTCTTTTATTTGCTTTGTAGGTTACTCCTCCCCCTTTGCGATTTCATTTGATATATGTAGGGTGTGATGATAAAAAGCCATTGGAACTGTCACTTGTTTCATGTGCTTTTATTTTTTTTTAAGTAACTGTGTGGCTTTATAAATGTGAGTGTGTGTATGTCTAGATCTGAAGGTGTGAAAGGACTAGCAGAGTCTGTTCTGCACAGACTGTACTGTTTCATCTGTATGCATGTGTGTTTTCCTATAAAGGGAGACCTTTGATCAGAGGTTTTAGGGCATTACATCCTCTCAAAACAGTTGCTATAAATGTGGGAAAGTGAATAAATGGTGCTGTTGTTCAGTCTCATCTTCCCTTCAGCTCATTGAATTTTTCTCTTCAAAGTCAGCTGCTTTTCATCAGTGACTCCCACCATATCTGAGACAGCCGGCAACTTGCCACGTTCATTGACTGCATATGTCCATGTTAAAAAGAAAACAGCATTGGTACAAATTGGCACACTCTCATTTGTAAGTTGAAATTTGTGGTCATTTGAACATTCTGATTATGCCTTCTGACTGGACATGACAGATGAACATTGTAATTGAAAACTGTAATCTTAAACCTTCTCCACCTAATGACTGTAACCGACTTTATGATGAAAACATCCAAGGGAGGGCTGACGTATGTAGCTCATGCATGTGCATGGGGAGAAAGGAAGGCAGGTGACTGGCTGTAAGGGGTGTCATGGCATTGTATGGCACAGCATGGTCATGGAAAGAACCATGGAGACCTTGGCCGGAAGGGACCTTAGGAGTCCCATCTCCTGCAGGGCTGTCACCTGATGAGGTCACCTGGGGCACAATCTTGCAAACCTCCAGTAATGAATCACAGAATCACAGAATGGCTGAGGTTGGAAGGGACCTCTAGAGATCATCTAGTCCAACCCCCTGGCTCCAGCAGGGGTACCCAGAGMACAGGGCACAGGGCAGCATCCAGGTGGATTTTGAAGACCTTCAGAGAAGGAGACTCCACAACCTTCCTTGGCAACCTATTCCAGGACTCTGTCCATCTTCTAGGTGGCCCCTTTCCACACTGCACTGCCCCCCTACCAGAAAAGTTGTTCCCAGCACCCCATGGAATCCTCCCAGAGCACAGTTTGTGGATGTTTCCTTTGGTTATCTTACCTCCTGTCTGCTGCAACGGGAATTTTTATTTGTTTTCTGAATTAGTAAGACATATATTGAAAACCAATGTGGAGATAAGGAGAGAGGGAGAGAGGACAAGAAAAATTAAATAGCAAACGGGCCATATTCTGCTTACATCAGTGCTTACATCAGAAGGTGATGTTTCTTACCATAGATTGTGCTATTGTAGTCTGCAGTCAGATCATCAGTTTGAGGAAAGAGTTGTCTTTATGTGATGCATGAGACTTGAGAAGTCCTCATGAAATGCCTAGTAGACAAATATCTAACATCCAAGCTGCTCACACACAATATAACTTTTTAGGAGGGATTGAAAAACAGGTAGCAAGAAACAGACAAATAACACTGCTAAGTGACTCTTATGTAATTTTTCTTTCTTTCTTTTTTTTTTTTTTTTTTCTTTTATTTAATCTTGTTTGCTTCCCTCCCTGGATTTGCCATCTAAATTCCTAAAGCCAGAGGACTTGAGGTCTTTAAAAGTAATAGATGGAGCCAAGGTGTGGAGGAAAGGGTTACACTTTAGAAAGTGGGGTTTGTTGCCCCAAATAAGCAGAGTAGCAGCTTTTGAATTGGAAGTAAATGGATGGTGACTTTCCATCTTGTTATTCCCTGGGATCACGACAGGGAGAGCTGATGTTCCTGCAGATTGGCCAGGTGGAGCAACATACCAAGAATACCTGTTCCTTGGGTTGTGGCCTTCTGTGGGAAGACACCAGATACACATTGCGATGGGGATTAACTCATTAAGTCTTACTGTATTTATAATGCTTTGTAAATGGTCTTTTCCTGGAAAGACTTCCTTTCCATACATGATTTCAAAGAGTGGACAGGCTGGTGATTCCAGCTATTATATGCTATTCCCCAATGCCTGAACATGTGTTTGGTATTTTGAATAAGCAGCTAACGCTCTTAAGCAAGAGCTTGCCCTTGAAGAAAGCTGCTGTGGTTGATCCTGCTCCTCCGGCCGGGTCACTGAACAGAATAAGGTAGAAACCATGGTAGAAAAGGAATTTTCAGTAAATTGGTAAATTGCTTACTGTGTGGGTTGTTCTGAGCAGATCTGTCAAAGCCCCGGGGAAAGAAAGGAGTGTCTGACCAAGCTGAGCTTTCAGATTTTTGTAGTATTCATGCTAAAAATTTTGATGAGCATTGGGATTCATTTTTGTGTTTTTTTGGAAACACAAGATGATGTAGGATGCAGTTTTCTTGAATGACTAATGGTTGTTCATGCTTTCATCTTTGGGTATCCGACTGAAAGCTTTTAAAGTAATTTCATCTTCAAAAAGGGGACAGGAGCCCTGACGTGAGAGASCTGGGCCCCGTTTCTGATGTTGCCACAAAACTTCAAGCATGACCTTGGACAAGTCACACAGCCTCATGTTTTCAGAAGTGGACATGCACAACCTGAATGCTGTTCTGCTTGCAAACCCTTCCCTGGCATAACTGTACCACTTAGGCACGGYGTTTGGTGATTGTAAACAACTATTCCTAAAATCTACAAAAACTATATATATATATTTTTTTTAACCTGAGCTTCACCTACATTCTCTGGAAAGAGATGAAACAAATTATGCTTTCTCACAGTCTGTTTCTCCATTGACCAGAGAAGGCTTTTGGACAGCTGGCTTAAATTAAATACCTAACTTTTAGACAGCTAAGGTTAGCAAATGGGCAGTCCCACCTTTTGTTTCTTCATGTTTCAATTGCTTTCATGTAAAATGGAGATAACAATTCCTTGCTTAGCTGGAACAGGGGATAAATATTGCAAAGTTCTGCAGTGTTGCTTGGCATCTGGGCCCCTGAGAAATGCTGACCTGCTGGGGATTAAKGAAGGCACTTGGGTTTCTCCTGATGAGCTGAGGAGTTAAGGCTTTGAAAGTGATTTTACTGCCACACGCCACCACAAGCATTTTTGTTCAAGATGCTCCTTTCATGAAGCATCAAATAGCACCCAAGTTGGACTGAAATYGAAGTCTCCAGGAGAGATTAGGGCAATTTCACTTGAGGTTTTGTTGTGGTTTCTTACAGGAGGGAAAGAAAGAGGGTAAGATAACCAGGGTCAGCACCTGACTCCGAGCTGCCAGTGCAGCTCCACTGGAGGAGCAAGGATTGAGTTACCGGGAGAGTGTAATTTATCCCTGGTGCCAGTGACCGAATAAGCTGGTGAAGAGGCAGCAAAAAGGATGGGAAAATTATAAAAACTTAGTGCTGTAAAGTGAGCTTGGAAAAATTGCTCACAGGGCTGTGTTTGTATATTGGGCGTATCATTCTCTTCTGAAAGTGCTGGGAGAATTTTTACCCAAAATTTTACAATAAAAGTCCTTCACAAAAGATTGTGAAGACTGTGGCAGCATCTGTCTGGTGAAATGTGTCCCATTTTGTCCCTTTCTTCTTAACAGATGTTAAAAGTTTGGGGGTACAGTGGTTCTGACTCTAAGGTATTTTGCATTTATTATTGGCCTATAATCTATTATTACCTAATCTAATCTAATCTACTATGGTATGTTTTATTACTGATTAATACYGTCTTATATATATTAGTATCACCTTTCCACAAGAGTTCTTAAATGTTTCCCAGGCCCAGGACATGGGTACACATTTGTGTCCTTGGGCACATTATTGATGATTTTAAGTGTTGAAAACCCTCTAACCCATTTTCTTTTGGTCACAATCTCCTTGTGAACCTTGTTTTTTCTTTAATGAAGTAACTGAGCTAACTAAAGTATTATTTTAGCCTAATTTATATGCCCTTGGCCTTATTGACATTTTTGCTTTATCTGGGTTAAGTCTTGGGGATGAAGTCTTGACATTCCCTGACAACATTGCTTCTTATCTGGCTAAAGTAGAATTAGTTAGAAAAGAATGGATGTTGGAAATCCACCTTCAAGAGCCCTGAAGAGATTCTGCTGATTTTTGCAATGTCAGGGCCATGTGATTTTAGAAAAACAGTTCTTCAGCAGAACTCTGTTTTTGACACCAGAGTGTCAAAATGCTAGTACATWGTGTGATGCAAAGATGATCATTTGTTGCAGAACCCTAATATATCAAATCCTTGTTTTCACTGGGATATATCTTATGGACATTCTGGCTGATTTTTCCAGTCTCGTGAGATCTGACTAGACCGTGGTCTGTAGTGGTATGTGGGGATCTGAGCCAAGAATAGCCACTATTTTTGAAACATGATCACTACAGTTCAAGATAGCTTTTTTTTTTTTTTTTTTTTTTTTTTTTCCCTCCATGATCTTATAAGATTTTGCCACTTCTCCAATAAGCTAATTTTATCCTACTTTGGCATCTGTATTCCTTGGTGTTATTTTGGTGTGCATTTTTTGCATATCTTATATATAGCTCACTGTGCATTTATGCACTGCTGTATGTGATTTATGTACGGCCTAGTGGTGCTTGTGCTGTCACCAGGAAATCATTCTCACTTTCTCTTGAGGGTCTAGGATTAGATGCACCAGATCCATTCAGTCCATTTCTAGACCTTTTTGTGGCCTCTCTGGGTTTGCTTGCCTTCATCCCTAGATGATCCCAGGCAAGAGAAGACTCTGACTATCCAGTGTGGACTCTGCACGTGTATGAAGATCAAGAAGGAAACCCTCATTTGAATACAATACTCAGCACTGGGAACTTGGTTCCTTTGGTGTTACTTGCACAGCTCAGTTTGCAGTGGTCACATTAATTTCCATCTCAGGTCAACCTTGGGCCTTGCTGTGACTGGAACTCTGTGCTTGGGACTGAATAGGCTTTTGAGCTCTGCTGAACATAAGTGCAATGATTTCAGCCTTTAAGATCTGTCATTTCTGCAGTAGGGAAGGGATTTTAACCAAACATACTGACGTGTGGTGCCGCCACCATGGCAATGCCCAGGAAATCCCTCTGCAGCTGAGTGCTTGTTTTTCCAACTATATCTTCATTGTCCTTCCTGGTTTGTGTTTTGGCCTCACCAACTGGCAGAAGGTCTGAGGAGACAGCGCACCAGGCTGCACCTGGGTGCAATAATTTCTCCTTCTTTCTTCTCTTCCATCCCCAAATGTCTTATGACAGGGGGATTTTGAGTGAGACTACATGGAAAATGAGTTTTGTGTTGTTTTGAATGAGAAGTGGTGAGGGGCAAAGAAAAATTTCCTTCTGAGGAGAGGGTAAAGGATGAATTTTGTCTGTAGACCTCCTAGGTTCAGGTAGACAAGTGTCATAACACAGGAGAAAGAACCTGACAGTGCCAATGTGCCTTGTGAACAGAAAGGAAACTTAAGAACTGCACGGTCAAGTATTCTTGGAGGAAAAGCGGATCTTGGAGAGTGTCTCCAAGCTGAGGAGCCCATAGATGAACATGCCAACTCATTTTCCAGTCTTCTTGTCCTAATTTGAAGATCTTTTAGCATAAACATTCACAGACTTCATTATGCTGGTATTAGGAGAGGAAGTGGAAACCAGTGGCAACTTTGTCTGTTTTATATGTTTCTGTAATGGCAAATCACATTCTAGCTGAACTGTGACTTTCTTATAGGAAAATAAAAAGTTTAGAAGAAGCTCTGGAGTTTCTAGATTCATGAGCTGAAAACAGGCAACTTGAAGTGAAAGCTATGTGTGATGCAGAGTGGGAAGGATCGTTTGTTTGCCTCTAAGAAAGAAGGGTTTTGGCTCAGAAGATGTGAAGATGAAATTACCATGGGTGAATTTGCCATTGCCTTTTTGAGATTGTCAGTTGAAACAGGTGTTATGCAAAGCAGAGTATCACCATTCTGTTGTACAAGGATGTTGGTGGATGTGGTATGTCAGAGCAGACTGTGAAGTGGATTTTGGTTCATTTTGTTACCACTTTGGCAGACTGAAGGAAGATGAAGCTCTTGCTTTCTGGAGAACTGTAGCTTGCCACTAGTAGAGCCAGGACTCCAGTTGTAGTTGGTGGTCCTCTGTCCTTGGTGCTGGGATCATTACTATTGACTGCATCAAAAATATCAGCCCTCGAAAAGGAAAACTTTCTGTTTGATAGAGGCCACAAAGGTGTTAAAACGTTGAGCCTGAGTTTTCCATCTTTTGTGTCAGTCACCTTAAACTGGTGAGAACTCTGCTGAAGGTGAAAAAGTTTCAGCAGTGTGAAATTGCTGTAGGAGCAAAAACACTAAAAATCATTAGCTCGATATTCTCTTAAGCCATGAGTACTTTAGAGGAGGTGGGTGAGTGTGCTGATGTGGGTAAAGTCTCTAAAGTAGGAGTGGGTTATTTCAGCAAAAGGATTTTTTCCAACGTTAGACCTCAAGTTCTCCAAGGGAGGTAAATCCCGCCACCAGAATGCCCTTGTAGTGCCTCTACAGGATGGCTTAGGCTAATACTGTGTTGCAGCAACAGATAAAAACATATTTTTTCCCTTTGTAGAGTTAAGTTATAACAGAAAAAATGTCTTGTGTCAACCTGGCCTTTGAAATACAAATGAGCAAGACCAATCTCACTTTTAAATGTCATCATGTGCTTTGTGTGCCCTGCTCATAATTTGCAGTTTTTAGGTTTGCAGTAACTCATACAGCTTCTCTTCTTTGTGGACTTCTTCCTGTGTAAATTGAATCATGATGCAATGAAGATGCATACCCAGGGCCAGGGCTGGAATCTGATCCAGTGCTTCTGCAGAGAGGCCAATCTTGGAAACAGCTTGTGTTCTGGGTTATGCAGCAATGGTCTGACTTTTTGGTGATGCTTCTGTTCTGCCTGTGATTTACTGAACTTGATCGTGATCGGTCCCTGCTCCCCCCAACTCCGTCCCCCAYCCGAGTAGGGTATTTTACGTGCCAGAAGATGCTCATCTGCAGAGCATGATTGTTTTAAACTGATTCAGTGATTAGCTCAAGGCAGCTTTACGTATTTCTGTCTGAGCAATGGGCGTTTCTGTGGAATTAATCAGAAAGAGCTGCATTTTATTTCACCATGGGCAAAAATAGCCTTCAGCCTGAGGACAGCATGTAATAGCAGTGACTGACTGTTGACTTAGCCAGAAATGCATAGCATGTAAAAAAAATCTCTGGAAATGTCTCATGGGCCTCAGAAATCTATTGGAAACCATTCTGGAGCTTTATTGCAATTGGTGAATAAAGCAGTTAAAAAAAGCAGCAGGAGTTTGGGGCAGTGTGGATGTCGAGATGGGATGCTGTGGTTGGGTATCCCCCCATARCACTGAGCAGGCTCATCCAGGAGAAACAAAGGGCCTCAGAGGAGACTTCAAATGGAGCTCGGCACAATGCGACACGTCACTTGACTAGGGAGTGGTATAATCAATGACCTAATCAATATCACTTTAATTTAACTGGGTAGAGCTACAAATGAGAGGGGTTTTTTGCCTTTTTTGCCTTTTTTCTTTCTTTTTTTTTTTTTCTCTCCACTATCTCAAGGCTGAAAAGACTGATGCAATATTCTGTATTTTAGGAGATTTGAATGTAGTTGATTTTTATGTGATATTATTTACGACCTATACATCCATCTGGAACTTCAGGGAAATACTGTGCCTGCTTACGGATCGGGCTGCTGAGCATCCCTGGCTAAGCTAACCTCATTCCTTTTGCTTCAGACTGAGAGAGGAGAAAAACTCGCATGCAAAGAAATAGAGTCCCAGACCAGATTTCCTAGCTGAAGAACTCATGTGCAGTCATTTCTCTCTGGTTTCCCTGTGGATGTGTGTTCTGGGGTGCAGAGAGTGCAGGTAAGGGCAGTGTGGATGGAGGCAGCTGAGGTGCCACTGGGCTTGTCCTCTGCTGGTCCAAGCCAGGAACCATCCATGTCTCAGCAGCACAGAGCCTTAGCTGTTGTATCTTGCCAGACCAGAGCTGTTTTTTGAGCATGGTGCAGCCTGGAGAGGTTCCAGCTTGGAAGCTGCAGAGTTGTAACCAGCAGTGGATACAGTGGTGCCTGGGTGCCCCATCAACAGCTTGTCAGTGTATCCCGTAATCCTACCCTGTCCGTCTTTGGAGATGTCCTGCTCCCCAGTGATCCTGGAAACACACTGTGCCTTTCCTTGAATATACATGCRTCTGACCACAGGAGAAGGATGGAAGCTGGGATTTGCTTCCCGCTTTGAGCACCGCGGTTCCCATCTGTCTCGGCAGCGCTGAAGCAGTGTGTCAAGTCCAAACTCCACCCACATGCTGGGAACACTCCAGCCCCGGTCCTAAGTCAAGGCAGTTTCTCCAGAGGACGTAACGCTAATCCCAAACATGTGGTTTTGACAGGATATTGGGGGGTATTGTTCAGTGGGGATGGGGCAGACTAGTCATATGCCTCCCTTCTGACTGCTCCCCAGGAGTTTATGGCAGGGCACAGCCAGCAGGAAACGCAACAGCCGGGAACCACACAATGGTGTTCACACTATCAGGGGGACGGGATTTATCTTGTCAGTTATCTAGGAAGAGCTGAAATTAGCAGCATCGTGTTACCACCTTGTCTCAACACCCTCTGCCTTGCGAACACGGTATTTCGACACTGTGAATCGCCAGTGTGCAGCCGGCTCGCGGGTCTCTCTCAGACTTTCCTTCCAGTTGCTATAACACTAGTTTTCACTGAATTCCCCTGTCCGCTTTCAGCATATTAGTTAAAAACACAAGCTGCCCGGTATTGTGTAATTCTCCTGTGTGTGCTATGGCTTGTCCCCGTGGCGCTTAACCGCAGCACTAGATAGCGCAGAGGTTCGCGCTCCCAGAGGATGACTGCACTCTCAAAAATGCACAGCAGATGCAGCCTGCACATTCCCAGACCAAAGCGGGTGTCATGCACYGGGGCTGATGAGCTCAACCTCTTGCAGCACTCTAAGATCCACTGATGTCTTTCCAAAAGATTGGAGTTGGGATAGAGACCTGCTGGCCTCTAGGCCGCTGACCTCAGCCTCTTGGCAGAGCGCTCTCTGTTGTGAGGATCTTTCCGGGTAAGGCGTGAAGTCCCAACCCTCGCACTCCCTGGCAGCCTCTTCCCGCAAGGAGCCTGTGATGCAGTTTAAGCACAGACGGCCGGTATTTAGCATGTGATAAAGTCTGGCTTTGTAGAAGGGCGTAGAGATTGGAAGTCCTTGTCAATTCACTTTGTTGTGTTAGTAAAATAAATACAATTAGATACTTTCTTCCTTCCCCTTTTGAAGGAAAGTGTATAAATGTTCACCACAGCATGTTGCAAACAGCCAGGATGTTCCATAAAGATTTACGTTCTCCTTTTCCATTTCTCCTTCCATTTCCCTTTGTATTTCTTTTTCTATTTCTGTTGATAATACTTTCTGCTTCATGTTGCTTTAACTGTTTTATTTTTCACATAGAAAGTTTCAAGGCGGGCTATTAACTTCATTCAGTTTAAGTGCTTTACCTTTGATCTTGTTTAAAAGTGTGTGTTGTTTGAATAATTGCTGCTACCTCAAGTCTCCCAGTGTCTGTTTGCAGGCTGGTTTAATAGGTACATTTGCAGAAAACCGGAAGATTTCCAGAAAAACTTTCACCCCACCTCTGATAYTTTCTGCACAGCACTCCTGTTGAACAGGTACATGATTTATTTTATCAAGGGTTGCAGTTAAGGAGTTGGAGCAGGAGGAGTTGATTTCCTTTTCTGTCTATTCATTGTACACCTTTAAATAATTAGGGCAAATAACCCTCCTTTCTGTTTGCTTGCTTCCTTGGTAAAATTGAAGTCACGGAAGGTGTTGGCACCAGGCAGTTTCAGGCAGCAAGCTGCCTGCAGAGTCAGCTCGGTGGTATGTGCGGGCTGGGTCTCTGGTCTGCGGAGGTGACTCAGCCTCCTGCAGGGATTACAGGCTGCCCTGGTTACTTTGCTGCCTGAGTTCACAGTGTTACAGAATGGTTGAGATTGGAAGGGACCTCTAGAGATCATCTAGTCCAACCCCCTTGCTCCAGCAGGGACACCCAGAGCATGGGGCACAGGGTCCCATCCAGGTGGTTTTGGAAGATCTCCAGGGAAGGAGACTCTACAACCTCCCTGGGCAGCCTGTTCCAGGGCTTGGTCACCCTCACAGGAAAGAAGTTCTTCCTCACATGGAGATGGAACTTCTATGTTATCGGTGAGTTATCATCCACATGATGAATGACACCACAACCTTCAACCTTTCTTCCCATGGGTCTTCTCTTGTGAGTCTTCAGGTGCTGTTGAGTAAAGAGCTCTGAGGTTCTCTGGAGATACCTAATGTGTAGGGTTTCATTCCAAGGAGATACATGGAGAAGGTTGGAGACCTAGTTGTCATGGACATTACTAGCCCTTCCACCAGGCCCCTTCTGTCCCTTTTGTTGCAGTGTGCGTGGCTCACAGGTGGGGATTAAGGCTGCAAGCGTGCGGGTGTGTGTAAAGGAGAGCGCGGGACACAGCCCARACACAGCAGAGAATTCCTTGGTAGAGACCAAAGCACTGGTCACTTCAACACCTCAGTGAGGAGTCTTGCTGCTGTGYAGTGGTTGCCCATGAATAAACCGAGTACGGAGCGCTCCAAAGGTGCCTGGGAATGGGATAAGCTCCATAACCCTCCTGAACGCTCTTGATCTACTTAGATTGGGCAGAGCAGTTAAATGGGACAGCTGTGACCCCACTGGAACAATTTCCAGGAAGAAAAAAGTGATTTAAAGAAACAGAAATCAAATGTGAAGTGTTTTGAGATCCTCTCACTGTTTCTGTCCCCAAGCTCCTGCTTGGGACCAGCCTCAGAGTCTTTGTAGGCTCTGTGAGAAACAGAAATGGGATAGAGGGGTGAGTTGAAGTCCAGAGATGGATGCTTAAACAGAAAAGTGGTGGATCTAAAAAGTGAAAGAGCAAAAGCAGGGAATGGATAAGGTAGGCACACTGGTTCTTGGGGATGATTTATTTCTTAGATTGCAGATGCTTAATAGTATTAGCATGCAAATGGCTCCAGCTAGCTTTTGAAGTCAGCATTTCATTGAAAAATACAGAGCAAAAAAAAGGTGTAGGGGAAAAAGCTTTTTTTTTTGTTTGCTRAATGCATTTCTCTTCAGGGTTAGGTTAGCAGCAAAACAAGGCACTGCTTATTTTGGGAGCATTGTTTCTTTGAAACCTAAGGCATCAAGGCATTTATCATTTTTACTGCCTTTTTTTTATTTTCTTCCCCTTTTAATACCCTAACTTGGTTTACGCAGAAGACAGCTGAAAGCCACAAAGCTGTAACCTCTGTAATTTCTTTACACCCACCATTTCCCAGTGTTCTGGACTGCAAACTAACCGCAGCAGCTACTGTATTTCTTGCTCCTCTTTTGTGTGAACCCACTTTCAGTGAGCAAAACTGGACGTTACAATATTTTTCCACTTCCATATCCTGTGCAGACTCTGTTTCGTGACCATTAAAACCAGTTCTTGGCACTACTGGATGGCTCTAGCAAAGTGACTTTGATCCAGATCAGACATTCAATTGCTTCTTGATGGGATTAGCCAGAGCTCTCTATAGAAACACTGTGTTGGCTCTGTGTGTTCGGGCTGACTCTACGCCGGCTGGGAGAGGACAGATGATACCAGATCAGGCATAAAATTAGAGTGGTGTGCATGGGTGATGTCTGCGGTGGCAGAAAGCCTGCCAGTGAAAAATATACCCRTTGCCCTTTCTGAACAAATGTGAACCAGCTCCATGTGTCCATCTGGAGTTGCGGCTTTTCAAGGCCTTGCAAAGATCCTGAAGTGGCTACAGGTGTTGGWAGGCCCATTTCAGCATCCTGCTGAGCAGCAGCCTCAGGGTATAAGTCTATGCTGTTGTGCAGCAACAGATGACGTTATGATACCCAAATTCTTGAGCACTTTTTTAAGTAGGCAATGAATGAGTGGATTTTCATGTGTCATTTACTTAAGAATTTTCATCCCAGCTCAGAGCACTAATCCGACCAACCTTGGCTACAAGCAGCCTGATTTGCCCCTCCAGGACTCAACTTATTTGCCTTCCTTTGTGTCTGTTATTTTGTCTCTCTGCAATGAGACTCCTTCTCACCCATCATATTGACCATGCAGTGCTAAAAGGTGAGGTCCCAGCTGCAACAAGGACCGTGGGACCAGAGTCCCACACGTTGGGGCTGGGATCGCTTCTTGGATTGAGCACCCACAGCTCCTCCCTGGGAAGGAGGAACTTACTCCAACCCTCCTGCCTCCCTTGAGCTGATCTGTAGTGAATCTGTCCTGTCAATCTCTTTAGTTTTGGCTTGTGGCCCTCCTTGTCCCAGAAGAGAACTATATAACACAACCCGTGCTCTGACTCATCCCTGTTCAAACAGCCCTCCTCCCTTGCCTCTGGCTGTTAATTCCTGCATGCTTATCCAGGGCCTATTACAGAGCCTGCTGAAGTCTTTCCATCCAGTTCAAGGCCTTCAACTCAGCCCTCTGCTTCCTCTGCAAAGAAGCTGGGAAGGCTGCAGAGCAGCATCCCTAATTCAGATTGATGAGTGGCTGTAGTGCCATACCTTAAATCTGTCAGGGTCCTTGCTGGCAAACCTCTTTAAAGAGTCTTTCAGTGTGCTTTAAAGAATAAAAGAGAAAAATGCAGTGTATGGTATGAATAGATTGTGAAGCAGGAATTACTGAACTGCGCGTACCTGGAGGAGTGATCAGAGCTTCATGTTTCCCAGTACCCAATAGCTGTGACATGAAAAGGACTAGGAAACTACAAGGATTTTTCTTTTTGTCTATTTGCTTGCTTTTCTTTCTTACTTGTGCAATTTTTAAAGCGTTATGTGTATATTCAGTTTTTATTTTCTCTTGGCCTGGCTAAGCAATCTTATTTCAAAGTTGTTTGTTCACACGGCAATAGGGAATAGCAAAATATGTTTTTCTTAAGGAAGATAAAGTAAAAGTATTTGCAAAAAAGAAGCTCTTGGCCAGGGAATCTGAGGATGGGTGATACCTGAAAATAGCTTTGGCTCTTTGAACCAATTGGAAATTCTTAGGAAAATCAAAAGTATTTGCATTAGTATGAGGTACCTGCAAGTGCCCTGCCAAACAGGTAGAGAAACCCCAAACAAAACAAAACGGAGCCCAGGATCATTCTCTTCAAGTGTAAAATTTGCATCTGATTTGGGATTTTAAGCGTAAGCCATTTGATGAAAACAAAATGAACCTATTGCACATATATGCTTGTTTTCCCTTCCTCGGCCTGCCCCACTCTGCATCTTGGTGGCTGTGGGATGAGGCTGAGAGCAGAAAGTTGCTCGACTGTAGCCTTTCCCTGCTCCAAAGGAGAAGGTATCACCCACTCATCAGCCTTCCTCTTCCGCATGTTGTTCATGCCTCTGTGTTGATGGCTCCAGAGCTTGCTACCCTGGTAGAAAGCAATCATTATTTTGGGGAATGGATGCTAACTTTATACCACTTCAATGAGGTAAATCAGCTCCTGGAGCAGCTGGGTAAGTACCGGGGCCGTTATTGGCTCTGGGGAGAGGGGACAAGAAGATCCAGTTTTGGGGCAACTGTGGATCATTAGATGCCCTTCACATTGTGGAACTAAACCATGAGTCTCATTGATTCCCATCTCATTTTTTGATTGCATCTATGTGATTTGTGATATGAAGAAGATTTTTTTTTTATTGCTTTTTCCTTCTTCCTCTCCAAAAAGGTCAACTTCATCAAGAGTTCTGGCACTGCGTGTGTTATCTTTTTATGGAACCATTCAAGTTAAACTTGACTGAGCCTGGTGGTTGCTTGAATGGTTCATCAGGCATTTCCAGGGGCTGTCTGTACACAAGGACATTGGTGATGTTGCAAATTACCTCTTCCTCGAGTTTAAGGAACACAAATTGTTGGTGCTGCCAAGATCCTGATCATTCAGGATCTTAAAGCCTTTCTCTGTGCATTCACATTTATCTTCATATTGGCTGAATTTCAGCCCCCTTTCTTCTCCTTGAACTATTTCCTTTTTGTTCGATAAACTATTCCTCACCAACCATAGCAATTAGGTCATCATTTCATTGTTGCTGTGGGAGTTTTATTTGCAGTTTCTAGCAGCTGTTTCCATCCAAGTATAGATTCCCCTTCATTATGCATCTTCTAACTATTTTTCCACCTTTCCCACCTTTTCACCTTGTAGATTCCATTTCTTTTTAAATTTTATTTTATTTTATTTTATTTTATTTTATTTTATTTTATTTTATTTTATTTTATTTTATTTTATTTTATTTTTGGAGATATAGGATCCTCTTGAAGTAACTTTAGTCTCTGGATAGCAGACTTGCATTTCTTAATTATTTTTGACAGATTCTTATTGTATTAAACAAGGTTTTCTGAGGTTCCCAACCCAATTGGCTTGAAAGTCACCATTGGAACATTACACTTGTTTCCCTTAATCTGCTCTATTCTTTCTAACACTCATTAGTTATGGTTATTAAGAATTTTCTGAGTTATTGTTGGTTTATAACCCTTGTGTTGTCAGTGAAGTGTTGGGGAAGACCAAATCAAACATCTTCTTGGTATTTGTCCGGGGTACACATTTTGGGCATATTCGCTTGGGCAGAGTGCTGCATTGATGTGGCTCTGTGGCTTTTCTTGCCTGCTGGATTGAGTCCATTCGGCTCTGGGCAAGAGCAGAGCAAGCCCAGCTCTGTCTGCACACGTCTGTGTGGATGTGTCCCACTAGTACCCTGTTAGATCCCTACTTCACCTTCTAATTAGAGCCTTAAAGGGACCTTCTTGCCTTTGGCTGTACCTGTGGTCCCTGTAGCCCTGGATGTTCAAAATCTGCATGGCTATAATCAAAGTGATTGTAAAAATGATATAAATTAAAATTGTGGTTTTAATAAAATACGGTTAAACAAATCAGATTTTTTTTTTTCCTTTGAGAGCAACTTCTTGTTTTTTATACTCCTTGGAGAAGGCCTGTTCAGAAGATGACCAGGTATATGGTAGGTGACCTGAAGGACAGATGGTTACATGAGGGTAAGTGCAAGTTTTTRCCCAAGACAGCTTTTCATGCCCATGTTTGTACATTGCTCCTCATGAGGGGCTGCTGTCAATTCTGATATACCTCCTGGGAAGGGAAGGTGCCACCTGGAGCACAGTGGCACTGACATCCCTCATCATATGGGGCAGACTCATACCAAACCTCAGAGATGTGGGTCAGCCCAAAGAAGGAGCAATAAAACATCTAGAGGAGCTCTCACTGTATTTCTGAGGTCTTGTGTGTGGTGTCTGTAGCACCTACCTGGTTTCTCTCATTACAGTGTCATTTCAGGCCAAGTTCAAATAAAGGATGGCCGCAAAAGAGAAAAAAAAAGAAAGTAAAAAATCCCAGCCTTGCTGCATGTTCAGCTCCTTTTTGTGCTGAATGGCACTGGTCTCCAGTGGCTATTGGATTCCTATCAGTAGGTGAGACAGGTGCAATGAGCTGAGCCCGGTGCAGCACATGGTGTTGCTGCTCGCAGGGCAGAGAGGCGAGCCCCGCAGCACTGCTGCCCTCTTGGCCATTCTGAGGTGTCCCCGCTCCTTGGACATCATCCAGACATCACGACCGAGGGAAAGTCATTCCCAACGTGGGCTTTTCAGCGCTCGAGCAGCTGCTGTGTTGGATCTGTGCAGCCCTGCGCAGCTCATCCCCTGTGCATCTCAATGTCAGAGCTGACCAGGACATGAGCACTGCTACATGCTTATATTCCTGGCCAGTTTGGTGTCTCCATGTCTCTGCGCCCTCAGTCCATCTCCTCCAGCCCCATCTAGCTGTACAAGTTTAGCAGATGTCAGGTGAGTGGTGTTGCTTGCTGATCGTGACTCCTGACAAGGCCAGTCCGGGGCATTTTAGCTTCTCCATCATGTGAATCCAGGGAGTAGCTCTTGTGGAGACGGCAGGGACTGCCTGAAGCTCCATCTCTGCGTTGCTGCTGGTAACACTGAGAAATTGCTGCTTGGGTTTAGTTTTTAGCCTGGTGTAGCCACATGAAAAGTAGCTCTCGCAGGTGTGACCTGTGTTGTGGGAAGAGCTGTGGTGTCAGGACAAGCAGTCCCTCACAAAATGCTGAGGGGTTTCTAGGTGCTGCAGGTCAGCTTGCTCATGAGCAAGCTCCTCTCTCCGTTGCTGAATGCACGTTCTCTGCTTGCTAGTTTTTCTATGCTTTGTGTAGCGGGTGAATTCCTGCTTTCCGGGATCTGCTAGGAAAGCTACCATTGTGCTTCAGGGGAGACAGAACTGCAGGCAAGTTTATACTGCTGTGCCCAGGACTTACTCTGTGCTGCTCTTCTAATGGGCTCACAGGAGCAGGGTGTGTGTGTGGCCACGGTCACTTTTGGGTGGCAAAAATGGAGGTATGGCAGAAATCCAGTGATCCGGACCAGCCGATCTGGCCATGCAGGCGCATGGTTACACTGATTTCCAGTCCAGCAAAGATAACGCTCTTAAAGTGCAGTTGTGGTCCAGCAGTCAGTTTAGAGCTTGGGCTTGCTAGCAAGGGTCAGATTTTGTTCTTCAATGCTTCCTAAAAATCTTCCTGGGATATATCCTGTGCTACCAAAAATGCTCTGTCAAGAGATACTACTACTAAGAGATAAAAATGGTTTGTTCTGGGATTTGATTTAGAATAAATGAAATTTTGTAGATCATAGAGTTGAGCACCTGTCTGAGGTGTAGGCTGGTTGTCAGTGCACTGCAAAATGCCCTTGTGTAACTCATGGTTTACTGACATTACATCAATCAATCAGCTTCTTGGCGTGTTTGTACTGTAACCTTGATGGCTGGAGGCTACCTGGTGCGAGCAGATATTGCTACCTGGATGGCTGTTTAAATGTATTATTTATACCCTTGCCACACCAGGAGCACTAACTGTGGACGAAGATCCAGTTGTTCTTTGTACAAATGTTGAATCAAAGACTATCCAGCCACCCAAGGATTTACACTCTGAATCAAGGGCAGAGCATTAGGGTTGGATACATGCAGATAGAGGAATAAAATGAAAAGGCTAGACCAGTATTGATCATCTTGACAGACATGTCTCAGGACACCAGCAGCCACATTTATTGAGTTTTCTTGTAAATGTCACAGCCAAAGAGAGTTTTGATGAAGTTATTGAGATTGCTTGGCAGATGTTAAAGGGGAATTCCACTAGGTAAGAAAAAGGCCAAACAGGGAGAAAATACTAAGACTCTTACTTGATATCTAAGTCTGTACTGTCTACTAATATCTATTCCATTGAGTGGCCCAGGAGAGTCAAAGTAGAATTCAGTATTTTAAGAATGAAAAACAGAGTAGCTACTGYGGGACATGAGCTGTTCTTTGAAAGTTTGGGAGTTCTTGTATGATGTGGTAGGGAAAGAGGGGAGTCTTGTGAATAACCAAGTTGTATAGAAAAAAAAAGATCTAAAAGACCTTTATGTCAGCAATGTAGCAGACAGTTTTCCTTCYTCCAGGTTTCTCAAGCCAGGAAAAGTAGTTGTGTTGGCTGTGATGAGGGAAGAGGAGAGCTTTAGCTGAGTCAGTGGAAGGGGAAGATTGTGTTTTAGAGTCTCTACACAGAAAGAATCTGTAAGATTTAGAAATAACCTGGAGGTGGGAATTAGCAAAGTGTTTAGGCTGAGGATGCTGGTTTGTGTTTGAGCATTGATGGATTGTAGCAGGATTGTAGTGATGTCCTGAGAAAAGACAGAGGAAAATGCTTAGGGCAAAGAGCATTGATGGCAGTAGGAAATTGGATGCTGGACGGGAGCACCAAAAGACATTCTGTGATTTTATTTTGAACACGAGGAGATTCATCCAGTGTAGGGAAGGAAATCTGTGATTTGTGTGAGGAGGGCTGAATTTGTGTTTCTGATGGCAATTCCCAGAAGGGGAAGTGGATGTGGATRAGGAAGCAGAAGAGAACAGGACTGCAGGACTGAGTGGTAGTGGGAAGCCTAAAGGAGGTGCAGAGAAGAAAGTGCTGAAGGRTTTTGGGAGAGCATGACCTGGAGGGAGAACTTTTGAAGCTTCTGAAGAGACCAGAGTTGATGAAGTCAATGGCAAGAGATTAGAACTGATAGTGTCAATGGCCAGTTTGACTTGCTAAGGCCAAGCTGGRTGACCTGTGGATTCTGATGTTCAGCTAAGGAGTCACTAAATGTTTCAGTACAAGTGTGAGCAAATAATATCATTGCTCCCAGATCCAGGCAGGATCCTTGGCAGATAAGCTGGAGCAGGTAGTGAAGAGGTTAGTGCATAACGTTATCACAGTTGGTTTTGTGTGTGTGTGGGCGCATGCTTTGGGTAGGTCTAGTGCTCCGGTCAGGAACTTTTGCTAYGCCTGTGTCCAGCGAGGTGTCTGATTGACTCCCCACACTTTCTATCCCATCTCTGCGCACTTGTGGTGGGGATACTATTCCCATAAAATAGGCATGTGCTGACGTCTCTCTGCCTGGTTACACAAGCCCGGCTCTGGAAAACCTCAGCTCCTAGATTACAAACATAGCAGGGTTCTGTCTGCAAAGGTGTAAGATTACAAAACACACACACACACACACTCACGCGCACACAGAGCTTAACCAAAACCGCCTCGTTTTTCTCAGTTGTGAGGGTTTATTCACTCCATGGTGGCGCAGGAATGTAGGAATGCAAGTAGCGTTAAACCTATTCATTTCATGGGGAGGCATCTCCTCTCCCTTGCTCGAGCGTGCTTGGCTTTCATGGTAATTGCACCTCTTGACTTGCTCGGCTGGCTCGCTGCCACTCCTGCCCTCCCTATGCAGATGCGGGTGGCAGGCGCTGGGAAGGAGCGCTGGAGCCAGGAAGGCAGCAAAAGAGCTTAGGTTGCCGCTTTGGTGCGGAGCCGTCCTGCCCCCGGAAAGCGCCTCAGCGCACCCCACCCAGCTCACACCCCGTTCCCAGGCTGTATCTGCCCCGGGGAGCGCGGGCTGCCTCCAAAAAGCCTTTTGTGCTCTTCCTGCTATTAACTCTTCCAGAGAGGGAAAATCCAGCGGCGCCTGTGAATATCCTCAGCTCAGGTTTGGATATATCCCGCCCAGCCTGGAGGAGCTCGGCTTCCTGGAGGGCCAAGGCCACAAGCCTGCATGCCACTCCTGCTTTTAAAACGCTATATAGGCATGGGCAGAAAAGTGGATACTCTTTGACTATTGAGTCCAGACAGGGAGGACAGTCTTTCTATAGCTTTTGTATATTTTGCTGCAGAATTTATTCTGCCTTTTTCTTATTTCTTTGGTGTTTCTGGTTAACCATCCCCAGATGTATCTAACAATATTCCTGTATTTAAAAATTAAATATTGATTTTTAAAAGCCTTGTCACTTTAAAAATGAAAAAGAAAAAGTCATAATTTTTGTTGGCTTGTTAAGAATTTGAAAGATGCAATAAAATTGGCTTTTGGTTTTATTTGTGCTGCACGTTCCCAGGAGAGGAATGCGGTGCTCGAAGCAACCCGCCTGCTTGTGGCAGCCGCTGCTTTCAGCTCCACCGCTGAAGTTTCACATGAAGCGTAAGGGCCTGGGAAGTTAGGGAAACCGGTAACACTAGATCTGTAACGTGAAGATGAGTGTTATGTGTTAGCTGTGTACATGCAGACAGGTTGGCTGGAGATTTTGATGGTTAAAACAAGCTGCTCATATACAATAGTAACTATCAACATAATAGAAGAAGCTGGTAGAGTTGAATTTGAGTCATACAGACATTTRTAGGTTTTTATTTAAGGTGGTGTTAAGACTCCATTTAAAGGATGTTTCTGTAGAGTCTGTAATGAGAATTGAAGCCGAATAACTCAAGTCAGTCTACTTAAGTCAGACCTGCCATTAGCTGGAGACAGCAACGTTTACAGTGCTACACAACACCAAAAAGGAGACAGTCTGTGCGTAAAAGACTAAATAAAATTGGCTGGACTTTAATAGTTGAAATTATATATCAATGTGTAYCAATTCCATTGTTTTACTGAAACCAAGATGAGGACTTTTAAATTACATCCTCTTCCCCCAGCAGGACTCAATGATGGTAAATCAAATGAGGAAGAGGTTTGTATAGCAGCCCTGGATATTAGATATTCACGTAGAGTGTTTTTGTACCGATCTCCTGGATTTTAGGCAAAGACATGAAGCATCTTTGTCTCTACACCCCATATCTGTGCAGTAAGAGCAGTAGGAGAGATGTTCCTTTGTGCACCTTGTCAAACATTGTTTGATTTGTTCTCAGTCATGGGTATCCATGGCAGATAGCTCCTGTCCAGTTTCTTCTTGATGAGGTTGATGGACGTCTCTGAAGGGGTGACCTTTGGACATGTCATCCTTAGTCACTACAATGATACTCACTTGATTGTTCATTTGCATGCTAATTTAAGAGGTTAAGAGAAGGACAAATGAATTAATATGAGGAAGATTAGGGGATGGTAATGATGAGTTGGGGTCACTAGGGCAACTAGATGGATTAAAGAAGAACAAATGAAAAATTCTTGTTTCCGTGTTAAAGTCGAAGACTTTTCCAACTTGTCTCTCCACCTGACATTTAATGTCCTGGATTAAAAATAAGTGGTTACTTGGAGAAGAACACTGGAGAAGACATATGACAAACAGAAATACTTTATTTTGTCCTTATTGTGTTTAATTGTAGTTGGCTCTTCAGTTGAGCTGGGCCTCATCTCCATGGCCCATTCTCTATGGGTGTCTGTGGTGGTGGCTCCCACACCAGAGCATCCATCATGGCCTCATGTGTGGCACAGCTTGGGAGACGCAGCTTGAGTGCGCTTCCACTTGCACGGAGCCTGGGGAAGTTTGGGTTTTTTCTTAGGGCAGAGTACCAAAGACAAGGTCAGTAAGATACAGGTAAAGCAGTGTCTGTGTTGGGGGTCCTCCAACACTGATGCCTTATTTGTTAATAGTGAAGTCCTACAGCTGCAGAGACCTAAGCCAAAAACTTTAGTGAGTTCCTCATTGTTGAAACTAAAAATTCCCTTTTTTCCATTCATTTTATATCAGTCTAACTCTTCCATCTCTCTTTTTTTTTCCTTCTTTCTCTTCATGATTCCCATCACCATAACAGGAAAATGAAGCCAATCTCTAGTTCTGCAGCTTCCAAAGCTACTCTTGTCATCTTGCCATTTTTTCAGTCTCCTGTTCTTTGTGTTTTTAGTCACATAAAGTTCAGAATCTAAGCACTTCCAGGCCATAATTAAAAATTATGGGAAATTTAAAAGCAGAAGTGAGATCCCTCCATTCTCCCCAGGCGGAGCAGGAGGCAGCTTCCCTGTCTCACGACCTGAGCGCTCTGCACAGCAGGCAGCAGATCTGCCCTCAGTCCCAAGGTGCCTGGCCTGGGCCTGGGTTTTATTTTCCGTATCCGTATGGTAATACTCTTGTTTATCCTCTTTTTTYCCCTTCCTTTCAGAGAGCAGGCCCAGGACTCCTCTTCGCTTCCCTTCCCTTTCCGTGTGGGAGAGGAGTGGGAGTATTTGCGCAGGGAGCTGTGCGGTGGCAGGGGACAGGAAGCCTGCCTGTCGCACTGGGAGTGCGAGCCGACCAGCTGTGCTGTGCATTGCTCTCCTCTCTCCTATGGCTGTAACCATGCGGAGTCTGGCTGGCAGCCTGGGGAAAAGATGGGATTTGGGAGCTGGTTGTGGTGGGCTAGAGCCCCAGCTGGGATAAATCAGTGCTGTTTCAGTGGTGCCACCTGATTTACCACATTGGCCTCACTGGAGCAGTTCAGATGGACTCTGGCTGACGGTTTGGACATGAGTTGCAAAATGCAGCACCTATGATCACTTGCTAACCTACTGAAGCGTGGCTGCTTTTGTGTCAGCTACTGCTGAAAGAACCCAACTTTGCAACCTTTGAGCAACTCTAAGTCCTGTTTGCTTTGACAGGAATTCTGTAGTCAGAGAGACCCAATCCATGCTGATTCTCAGAAATAATCTCTCCCAGTTACCCTGCTGCATATTTGGACAGGTCCCTTTGGACCCAGAGTGTTTAAGACTGGGTAGCAGTTAAGTGGAAATCACTGGGAAGCAAAATCACTTGGGGAGTAGAAGCCGGGGAAACTATCCTTCCACATCAAGTGATGAAGTCCTCCAGCCTGACGTTTCACTCTCACTGTCAGTGCTGCCATTTTGGGAGCAGATGTTCCCCTTCCTCAGTAATTCACCTTGTCACATCTGTGGYGCTGCCCATGTTACAGGGAAGGGAACTGTTTTTGCCTCACGCAGAAGCAATTAGCACACATCCCGAAGCTTGGGAATTGACTTGATTAACCTTGTGTCTTTGTGTGGCTGGCAGTGTGGTGTGCAAGCCATGATCCGTGAGGCTGAGCGAGCAGTGGGAGATCTGCCCTGGAAGGGAGTATTACAGGAGCAAAACCACTCTGCTGCTTGGATGGTGCTTGCTGCTTCARACACCTGTAAAGATTGATCTTATTTCCTGGGGGGGGCAAACTGAGGCATACTGCTCTCCTTTCACAAAGCTCCTGCTCTCTTCTGGAAGTCATCATTCCTCTACCTTTAAAAACAAAGCTCCTTTATGGGGAAAAAAAAAAAGAGTTGAATATTTGAGACATTTTCTGGTGGGGTGGATACGGCACCTCACTGGGACTCATGCTAAACCAGTCTTGTTTTCTCCCAGCTGCTCCTTGGACAACATTGCATAGGTTGCCCAGCCTTTTCAGCTTTCCTCTACCAAGAAAAGGATGGCAGCAGTACAGAAATAGCCTTAATGTGCTTTGGGATCCATTGAGGAGAATAAAAGAGATACAAGAGGGGCTGGGAGTAAGGAAAAAGGATATATCAGGAATTAATTGGGAAACATTTTCCATCCTGTTCCCTCTGTATTTATTTTGTTCTCATTGCTACTGCAAGCTTTCTAGAGCTAGATCAAGATGATGGTTAGTGCAAGGCCCTGAACCTTGCTGTTGCTTCTGGGTGATACTTGACATCATTACTGTGCTAGCAGCCATAGCAATGCTACTAATAATGTTAGTATTTTCTGGAACATAACCTTGTCAGGATAAAAAAAAAAGGTGTCTTTTATATCCTGGCCTTGCACTATGCCCAAATTTAGCTTCAGATAATGGTGTTTAGTTTCCTGTACATGTGTCTCTTGTTTTCTTTTGTAATAATTCCTGCAGCCAAGTAACCCTTCAGAATAACCTGCCTCTATGCAATGCTTCAATTCAAGGAGGAGCTTACCCAGAGAAAAACAATTTAGGATCATCTTTTCCCTGGATCTCCTGGATTCACCATTGTGGGAAATGATGTACAGACTCTATTAATTGAAAAACAAACAAACAAACAAAAACAAATTTAAAGGTGCTTCTTTTGTCAAGACAGTGTTTTAGGGTGACACATCATCATATGACCCCCTGTTAATATCAGCCTTCTTGTGCCATCATCTGGCCTTGTCCCCTGTCGTGTACGCAGCGGTATCTGCGCCCATCRTATATAGGAGCTCGTGGTTATGCAAGGTGAGCTCGCAGCCCGCGCTGGCACGGTGACCCCACACTTGCTCTGCAGTAGCTGCAGGTGTACGCCTGCCTCCCGCGATTGTCCTCGGAGCGAGCTTGGCGCCGCATGTACCCGCACGCATGGGCCGCGCCGAGGGAAGAGGCGAGATGTCGGCCAGCCCTTCCGAGTAGCGTCCCTCCTCCTCCTCCTCCTCCTCCTCCTCAGCGCTGGGGAGCGGAGGGAGGTGGAATTCGCCAGCATGCAAAGGGAGAGCCAGCATCAAAGCAAAAACACCCAATTTGCTTCTATTTTCTCCTAGGCTCCCTGGCTCCAGTGTTCGCTCTTCGCAACGAGCCCTGCCTGGGAATGGGGGTGACGCCCGGCCGTGCCTGCATGGCTCATAGGTCGATCTAATTTAGCAGGGCGTAGGCTTCAGAGAGGCCGCCTTCTCACTCAGGTGTTATTTCGCTGCATGGCAGACAGGTTGCAAACCCGAGCAGGGAAAGCTGAGTTTCTTCCCTTGGGCTTGTTCTCACTGGGTCTCAGCCGGGCTGGCCGGCGGCCCCGGTTTGCGCTGAGCGGTGGTGAATCCGTTAGAGCCAACGCATGTTCTGACACGATGGCAGAGCCCTGCGTGGTGAAACCTCCTCTTGTATGTCGGGTTATTCAGCTCAGTTCTCCYGGGCTGGTACTTTGTTGGAGCGTTTCTGTGATTGAGGATGGAGGTTATGCTCTTCTCCATGKGTTGGTCATCCCATGGTTGTGGTATTAAAGGATTCTGGCTTAAAACACCATCTCCTAGTTCAGTAGTCACTTATGCTTCTTGGGCCTCTGGGGTTATGTGACAGCCCCTCACCCAGATCACCGAATCATTGTGGTTGGAAGGGGTTTCTAGATGTTYCTCAGTGTTTCTGCGATTTTGATTTCTTTCAATTTCTTGACAATAAATTTTCAATCTAGTACTCTGTTTTGGTGAATGAAAGTTACACAGCAGAAGACAAGRCTCCCCTTTCTGGTGGTACTTTGCTCTCAAACCCTTTAAAATATGGCCGAGCTAGTTCCAAAACCCRAACCGGGCACCTAAATAAAAAGAAGAGGGGTGGCTATGGATGTTCTASTGGCTGATGTCTAGGAATGCTCGCCTTGTGGAGGTGGTGAGCACAGATCCTGCTCCCCATGTCCTGTGGGAAGGGTGAGGTGTCCTACTTGCTGCTGCAGGGTTATGGGGCAAAGCAGAGGCGCCCATTGCCTGCAGGGCCTGTCTGTGTTCCGCCCTGGGGTGCAGGAAACCTCCTGTGCCAGGTACCTGCCAGCAGAGAAACTTGTCCAGCAGGGTAGTATCATCCCAGCTGTTTGATCTTAGCGAACAGAAATGTCAACAAGATTCATGTGATCTTTTTTTTTTTTTTAATCCTCGTGATTTTCTTGGCCACTGCAAGTGTCTTGATGGTCAACTGGGAGGGCAGAATTTTGGTCTCGGTCTATGAGGATGGGAGAGTGAGAGCTACATCTTGCGATTAGAGATTAAGTGCTCCCAATGTGGGTGTCCCTGGTACCTTGAAGGGCAAGTGCTGGTTAATGGTGATCAAGTCTATGCCTGCATGCACCTTCTTTGTTAGTGAAGTGCATCATATGCAAAGCTTAGTTCAGATGGGAAGCACATTTTTTTTTTCCATCTTTCCACAGGAAGTTCCTTTCTGGGCACTGAAGGACATCTTGGCATTTTTGGGGCATAGCATAAATACTTTCAACTAGTAATAAAATAAATACACATAGCTGTCCCACTTGAGCATATACAAGGCCGCAGGAGATAACTTCACTGGAATAAAGCTCCTCTCATGCCTGTGGGTCAGGGAAGTTAGGACAGCAGCCTTGTCATTTGATATTTCAGCTTGTGAAGGCCCTGTCCCTAGCACGTTAGCCATTTGTTTCACTCTGTAGCATCTAGCCAGGAATAACTTGTCTGAGATTGCTGCCTCTATTTATATTTGGTTCCTCCAGTGCTGTGGGATGGTACAGTAAGCCAGTCAGTTGAAAAATGAGATTGCTTGGTCATGGAGCCAAATTCAGTACAGTTTTGGATACAGTTTGGAGAGTACAAGTAAATGCCATAGGTCACTAAAAATAAAAGCAAGTGGTCAAGTTCTGTCATTTGCACCTAGCAATATTAAAGAGTAGCGCCACAAATCTGTGCAACTTTCTTAACTGTTTTACCTGAAATGCCTTCAGACTGCTGGCTGCCAAGGATGCCAGTGGATCTGCTCGCCTGCAGCCCGGGAGGAGGATCTCCAGGCACGGACTTCCCAGGCTGCCCTGGATCCTGCGCTGCTTTTCCCTGCCATCAAGCTGCACACACTGTTGTGAAAGCGCAACCGTGAACTGGAACGGGGAACTGCTCCAGCTGCCATGAYTGTTATTTTTTCTCTCCCCCAGGTTGTTATTCTGCAGAATCGGTTCCGCGGTCCAGTTCACGGGYTTGCATCACAAACCAGCGTGTGCGGGCATGGCTGAAAAGGAGAAACAAAATGGAAACAGTATCATAAACCAGTACAGGTGCCAAAACCCTTCTGTGGGAAAGTCACGGGTGTAATCACGCTGAAATGTCAGGAGTTCCAGCTCGACCATGAACCTCCTTGGGCTTCTTGCCTCTCCGCTCTGCCCCTTCCCCATAGTTGTTTCATAGATGGTGGTAATTGGAAAAGGCTTTGCAGCGAGTACCTGCACGTGCAGTTTGTACCTTGGGGTTGGAAGTTAGCAACATCAACAGCACTATGTTGTGGAGGGTGTTTCATACGTTCATGTTTTCACTTGCTTGCATACCATCCTGATGTTTTTCTATAACAGCATCAGTCTAAAGCAAAATAATACCTAGCAAGAGTGAGACAGGGAAGAACTCAGCTGAGCGCCAGGGTCAAGGCTGGATACCCTCACTGGCCTTTTTGGACCTTCTGGTCCAAGATTAGCCACGATACCCTTCCCAACAGCCTCATTTCTCTACAGCTTGTGTTGCAGGTCTGTGCTCACCCACCCTGGTACGAATGTGCAGGGCCAACCATAATGTGGTTGAAAAATTGCTCATTAAGTGTTTTGCTGATGGCCACTGTGTGTTTTCTCAGCAGTGGTTGCTGCAGCACAGAGATGGAGTGGCTGATCCCCTGCAGGTGATTATTTCCTAACTAGCCCACTTTGGGAGAAGGTGGGGGAGCATGTCCTTCCGCTCTGCATCCTCCCCCCTGCGCATGGTATTTCTGGGATGTACTGTTTCCCCAGGCGCAGTGGGCAGTAACACCAAACCTTCTCTTCTCTTTGATCCAGGGCTTTTAACTGAACAGCCTGGTGCTCCCGCGCTCACCAAATGGCTTTGATTTGGGCTTGCAATGTGGTGTGCATGTGTCCAGGTTGCCAGGGGTTATAAACACCCATTTCCTGGTCAAGTTCCCCTGATTCACTATTGCAGAAATTGATAGTGAATTAAAGTATAGCTTGTTGCTATGGTCCTTAAAAGACGTTTTTAATTTTTTTTTTTAAATTTATTTTTCCTAACAACATGTATTTTTAGCACTTATTATCAGAAGCAACAGGATCCTTTGTCAGGGTGTACTTGCTATGTCTCCTGCTAGTTCACAGTTTTGATCCGAGGTTCAAGACAGGTCGGTAACAACAGTTAGACCCTGAAAAAAAGTATTTTCCTGTATACCCTAGAGATGAATCACTCTAATGTGAGGTGACTTGCTGCAAACTTGTGGCCAGAGAAAGACTGATGGTTCTGAGCAGGGATTTTGTGACCCGAAACTTAAGCCTGTGGCTGGGTCATTGACCTTCTTTCAAGTTGTTTTCATTGAGCTGGAAGCTTTCTTGTTATGCATTGAGTTGCATCCAGGGAGCATCTGAAAGGTCGTTTAACCCTTTGCAGTGCAGCAAAATCAGAAAGCAACGATTAAAACCAGAACAAAACCCTTGAAACACTAAAAAGCCCAAAAGGGAGAGTGCTGGCTTTATATTGCAGAAGTAGGCTGGTAGACAAGTGGCTTAGATACGCATTTGGGATGAAGCACAGGTTTTTATGGAAGCTTTTTAGAATGTAATGTTGGTAGCAGCACTTTTGCCCTCTCCTTTCTCCTCCCTTCATCTTTGTTCTGATGTGTTTTACTGAATTGCAGTGCCAAAACCGTGGTTATATAAATACCAAGTGGGGGAAAAAATAAATAAACCAACAAAACCCACAGGCGTTGTTTAGGTGCCTCTTTGATGTAGCTCATCCATGAATGTAAACTCTGTGAGCCTCGTGGGATGGTTTTGGGCTAAAGGTCTGAGCAGGGATTTGAGACTGGTATGTTGGGTGACTTCTACAAACACCTCACAGAACTTTCCTTTCCCATCCTTTGTCTCGTTAATTTGTGTACATACAGGTCTCTAACACGAGCTGCTCATACTCTTGGCTCCTCCGTCGACTCTGCTGCCACGGTGCAAATCCTGCTTTGGATGCGCAATTTGTGCACGCAAGGAACACCTCAACACTTACATCAGCTGTTTACTCAGAGCTGAGCCCAGGTTCAGGCAGCATCAGAGCATCTTCTTTGGCACCCTTTTGCCTTTGGCTGGGCTTGCTAGGAGAAACTTACCACCCATCTCTCTGAGGAAGACAGTGGCCGGGCGCACTGGCAGGGGCGCCGTGTTTGGCTCCTTGCGCGTGGCCAGGACTCCCCCGCGATACTCGGTGATGAATTTGGCCTGCTACATAAGTACCAGCTCCCAGGAAGTTGACAGCAGAGTAATTAGTGTGCGCTGACTTATTTGTACAGTGATAACAGCAGGAAAGTATTGGAGCAGGGAAAACAAACACATTATTCATCCGAGCCTTCAATCCAAAGCCTTTACCTGACAGTTCGCTTTTTATAATATGCAGGTCTATTTTTAGGCTTCTCAGTCAGGCAGGCTCCTTTTCCTCTGTGCTTGTTCTGTGTTTTGTGTTTCCAGTGCGCTCACCTAAATTGGAAATTAATCTGTGCTTTGAGATAACGCCTGCATTTTTAAAAATAAACCTTTTGAGTGTGAGAGGTTGTTTTTCCTATGGATACGCTAAATCATGGTTTAATGGGCTCAAAACGCATGCAGGTCGTGTGCACTCTGGTGCACACGAAGCGGGTTTAGCAGGAGGATTACCCACATGGCCATTGACTTGGACTTAGGATCTGTGAATGGGATGCCCTTTTCTACCAGGATTACTTTGTGTGACTTGAAGGACCTTTTCTTTTGACACGGGCTCCTCTACTCAGCCTTTAACTAGGTTAAAGTTCCCCATCAAGATTCATGTAGGGCAGAATGTTTAATAACACAGGTAATTATTATTAATGAGAGGCCAAGGATCCTGGCAATGAGGTTATGGGAGTTTGTGGTCATGAAGCGCCTCAAGAGGATGTTTGGGGACGGATGCCTTAAAATAGGGAGTGTGTGAAAGAGCTGTTGCTGAGCAGGAGTTTTGGAAACCTGGGAAAGAGAGGTGGTGTGGGAAAGCATATAGATTTACCTTGGGATGGAGACAGCACGGATAGACACGTTTGTTTGGCCCTTCCTTTCTGTCCCTTGTCTCTTCTTTTTATGGCAGTGTCATCCCCTGGCGCCCTTCAGACTCGGAGCTGCCATTCCCTATCAGGCACTTCCAGATGCTTGTGGTAGACCCTTTGTAAGCTCCACTCCACACAACGAGAAAGAAATAAAATGGGTGGGGGCAGAAGACAGGCTGTCTCCACGGGAAGGGCGCGCAGGGGGCCTCCACCGTTTTTCCTAGAAATGTATTTTGTTAACAGCTGAGGAAATCACCAGGCAAAGCGCCTCCCACAGCCAGCARCTTTATCACAGGAACACATATCTGCAAATGAAACAGTAGATAAATCAGAGTTAAAGTACCTTTTTTAAATACCAAAGGCTTTTAAGTATTTGGGCCAACCATCAAAAAGGTGTGTTGCCTTCTCGGTATCTTGCAATCTTTGTGTGGAGCCTGCATGCCTGCCTGGAAGGTGGGGCTTAGGCAAACACTGACTGTAAGGCTCAAATCAAAGGGAAATTAGTGAAACTTCTGACCTCTGTTATGCAAGAATCAGGCTGGATGATCRAATGATCCTTCAAGTCTTATAAGCTAATTTCCATGCCTTACAGCCTCAAATGTTGAGCTGTTACCATCTCCATCCCTAGTTCTCCCATACTGGAAGCTGTCATTACACATGCCCTTCATTTTGACTGCAACCTCCAAGTTTCTTAGGTGGCAATAGCTCTTGTATTTTATCCTACAGGATAGTTCAGTTTCTCAATGTTACAGATGTCACAGTTGAGGCCACAAACTTAAAGCTCCAAAGACAAAAGAGACCAGTATAAGGGGAAGATTGCAAATAAAGGCATGACCTGAAGACAGTAAATGGAACAGGCTCTTCCTTCTGCATCCCAGCAGGGGAGGTGGAAGGAGAGCAGAGGAGAGGACAGGCCAAACTGAAGGAAAGCACTAGTTGTTTCTGCACAGTTGTGAGAAGGGCTTGACCAGGCCATTTACATCCTTAAAGATTTTCAGCTGTGTGTCTAAGTGAGAAGATCCACCAAGGAACCCAGAACCTGGAACAGTCTTTTGAGGCTTACTGAAAAGCCTCCAGTGAAAAGGGGCAGATGTGAAAGTCCTCGAGTCCAGAGGGAAGCTGGAAGCCGAAATATAATTAACTTCCAGGCGGGAGGTTCAATGAATTAGAGTCAGGAGCTTAAGTACTTTAGGTTTAAGTAGCCTTAGTCTCTGGAAATGGACCTTATTCACATTCAGCTTGTGCTGTCAGGAAAGAAAAAAAGGCATGGCAATAGTATAGGCAAAGTCAAAGCATCAGTAAAGTATAAAAAATCAATAGATTGAAAAGCAAAAAACATGCATTTTTACTATTGCTGTATAGGAAGGCTTATATATCTGTGACTTTTTTTTTTTTTTGGTCTTTAAACACTTGCCTGTCTATAGGACTTAGATAATCTTTCTCCCATTTATAAAGGAAGGCAAAACTTTGTTTATATTTTCACGTGACTACAGAAGCTACAGCTTTTGAGAAAAGCACTAAATCTTCAGCGACTGAGTTTTTTTCTGACAATGAAGGTCTGGATGAAATTGTAKGATCAAGATCTTCTTTATCATTTGATGATGTTCATGTTGAAAGGAAAAAAGAAAAACAGAGATTTCTCTCCTCAAGATAAAATGTGCACAGACAGCTGTGGAGCAGATGGCTCCTTTCGGATGCCAGCAGTGATGCTGGACAACATTATTGTCTCCAGATGCTCGCTGTCCTCTTGATTTCTGCCCCTCTGCACTAGCAGAGCAGGTGAAGCTTTAGGTATTACAGGTTGTGCTAGCACCCACTTTTAAATACAGTGGGATGGGTGGATACTTCTCCTCGAAAATAAACATGGGGGAATGGGCCACGTGATCATTTGCATCRTTCAAATCCCAGTTTGGCCTCCTGCCAGCCTTACCATAACACTGACTGGAATTGTGATGATTTGTCTTTTGATGATGTTGCTTCATTATTGCTGCTACTGGAGAAAGTCTTGGCAGATCTCCATTTCTTATATAAGATGATTAGCCCTCCCACTTCCACCTTTCCTTCCTCACCCTCTTCCAAAACCATGAAGACCAAGCGTGGCCAGATTTAATTCTCATTATGAAAATATTCAGAGCCTTTCTAATACCAGGTGCCAGAGAGACAGTTCTGTAATCCTACAGACTTTACATCTTTTGAGCCCAGTGACTTCAGAACACCAGTATTAAATTAATGTAAAACTAGCTTTGAGGTACATGGATCATCAGGAGTTAGTAGGGTTTCACTAACAGCTGCCATTGCAGATGCATTCAGGCCTCATTCATATCGCAGTTGTCACTGGCCACTCTCTTGGACTCTGTGATGAGATTTTCTAGGGTAGGCATCTGGGGAAAGCGATTTCCTTTTAAATTTTATTTACATTTCTGCATCCACTGATAAATCTGACTGCCAAGCATCTTAACCCTGCTCTGCCAGAATGCTAATTGAAGGGACATCTCTCCAAAGAACAGCTAGTGTTGGAGAGAAGCAATTGTCCCATCACCTCAGCTCCCGGGGAGTTGAAGGCAGTTCACGTGCTGGGAAAGCATTTTGAGAAGAAATCTTTCTGACTGTGAAAGAGAATCTCCTCCCAATAGTCACCTTTAAATGCCCTTCTCTGAGATTAAAAAAAAAAAAAAAAAAAAAAACCACCACCATGTTTGTTTTCTATGCCTTTCACCATGCTTTGTTTTTGCCCAGTGTAATTTTTTACTTATTTCTGGTTTTGCCTGACAGTTATTTTTTCAGTTCCTTAGATGGAAAAAAAAAATCAGTGTAGATTTCTCCATTTAATAGCATYTCACTTTGTCACTGTTGTTGAGGATCAGGCACTTTGGCTGCTCCACAACAAGCAAAATCCACATCTTGGTGCTGAAGGGGTGTAAAGGACTTGCAAATCCAGTAGGAATTCCTGTAGGCTGGAGGGGTCAGAGCCTCCAATAATTGGGCCTCTTGTTCTCTGTACCTAATCGACTTTTGGGTTTTAAGGTCATTGTGCCTGTCTGGTCTGACCTCCTTTACAACAGAGATCATAGGACTTCCTTGAATTAATTTTCACTTGGGGTACAGCAGTTGTGAATGGATTCAGACATGCATCTGTGGGGGCAGAAAGGCTACGGGAGGTGGAATCTCATCTTAATGTAAAAATTGCYAGTAATGGAGAATTGACCACACCAGTTGCAGTTTTTTTCCTTCTGTTATTTAACTGCAGGATTGAGAAAGCGGTGTCTTATTTCTGTGCTGTTTTCTATCTAGGTTCAACTTTCAACCTTTGGTCTTGTTATCCCTTTGTCTGGTGGAGAGAAGAGCCTCTTGCTGGCAGGTACTTACAGGCTGCAAGGTGCCTTTTAACTTTCTCTTTGATTGACTTCCTTGAGCTCCTTGCTACAAGCCTGGTTTTGTTCTTACGGCTTTTTCTCTGAACTTTTTCCAGTTTTCCAGCATTCTTCTTTAAGTGTGGGCACAAGTATTAAACTTCGTACTCTGTCCGCTGTGCCAACACCAAGGCCCAAAGATAACAGGGCCTCTCTGCTGGTACATGACATCCCTCATTTGTGCATCCAAGCATCGCATTAGCCTTGTGGACCTGCCCGGCGAGCTCATGTTGGGCTAATTAGGTCTCTTTACCTCAGTCAGTCCTGTAGGTCTCATACATTTGAAAAGTTTCCATATAGCTCTTTATTTAATACACCAAGCATCTTATTAGTCTTTTGATGTTATTTTTTTTCTCCTCAATTTGTATTCTAAAAGGAGTTTTACTCCAATTTTTCTGACTGTACCAATGGCATGTCAAAAATCTTTATATGGCTGAGAGCTGCTGGGTCTGTATTTTTTATGGAGCTGAGGAAAGGAAGGTGGTTCACAAAAGGGAGATAAAACTGAGTTATCACTAAGATATCCCACTAACATGTGGGCAGGACAGGGCAGATTGTGCATATGAGCTGGCCCCAGAATCCAGCATTTTTTCTGATCTCTTCAGCTCTTGATGGATCATTTTCTCCCCCAGAGATCTGGTTAACCTGCAAGCCCTGTGCCAACAAAATCTACTGTTTCTGGCTCATAGCATAACACCAGCCTCCCGGCGTGACAGTCATGGGTTGATTGCCCCCATTGGGCTTTGGGGGTCAGGGCTAGGAGATCTCTAGACTTTAGACATAAAGGGTTTAGTGTGTTTTTATTTGAGGTTGTTTTATTATCAGCTTTATGTTAATTCTATGTATAATGAATCAGGAGAAATGAGGGTGTTGATTTGATGGGGAATCTAGAAAGCCCTTTGGTAGTAACATATGGAGGTTTTCAAGCATGTCTGCGTAGGCTGCTCTCAAAGCTGGCTGCTTTTTCAGCAGCCCTGCTGGTGCCTTTTACTGCATGCTGCTATGTGTAATGCCAGTTTGTTAGCAATGCAGGGAGGGATTAATTTAAACTGAAGCAGAGTTTGGACAACCAGTTGATGAGGGAAGGAATCCAGATCTTAACACCGAATGTTCTGGCTTTTATCATTCAGGTAGGATGCTTGGAGGTGGTCATGCACTAAGTCCTCCCTTGTCATGAGTGCTGTGCGCAGGGAGTTTGCCTGGTGGCAGGTAGCAATGTGTCCATGCTGCAGCAGCTCCATAGGCAAATCCCTTGTCTGTTTGGACTGACAATCTGTACTTGGATTCATCTGAGAACAGGGCAAGCTCCACTTACACAGGGGCAGGATCTGCGGAAAGATATTCTGGTCTTTCATTTGTGGGAGCTGTTCTTGCTCTGTGCTTATATTAGTATCTAGTGCCACATCGCTAGCCCCTTTGCTGGGACTGCCAGCGTGCGGGGACCTCCCGGGGAGTGTTGGGTTCCTCCTGGCAGGATTCATACAGCCAGGATGCTGGAAGCTCTTCTTTTAATGCCATGAGGTCAGTGTCATGCCTTGCTGAGGGGAATGTCTCAGGGTAGCACTTGGCAGTTCCACTTTTCAAGAGCCGTGCAGCCTCCTTATAGGTGCTCCTTGCAAGCTCTCAGTTTACGTGCACAGCTTGTGTGGTTTCTACCCTGCTGTAGCGTAAGGTGAAGCTCCTCACAGTGCCCCAATCTGTGTCCCTGTTTATTTCTCAGTGACTTCTATTAGTAGGCAGTTTTCAGCATCACACATCTTCCAAGCAGACCAGTCTGTGGAGCTTGGTGCTAAGTACTGCTGTGGACACCCAGTTTTGAAAGATGCTCAGGGACCACAAGTTCTTTCAATAAACATTAGACTAGTGCATCACCTAGTGCATCTGTTGAGATGACTTTGGAGGCTGTACAGGTTAATATAGGGGAAGAAGATGAAAGCATGTGGTTGGGGTAAAAATAAACTTTGGTGGGGAGGAGATGTTTGTGTGGTAGGTGATCATGAGATGGATGACCTGAAAGTGCAGATCTCTTCCTGTTTGTGTTTCATGCTTTTTAACGTAGGATGCAACATCTTGACTTGGCCCAGAACAGGTCAGCTGGTGTGTTTGGTTATCTATCCAAGTGCTTTATGTGGTGGACGTGWACATGATGTGTAGCTTCATATAGACTGCTGGGAGCACGTCGTGATGAGCCCTTTAGAGAGCTAGGCCTCAAAAACAATACAGCAGGTCCTAAAGCAAGGGAGATGGTTTGACATGTAAATGCTTTACATGGAGATACAGAAAGGTTGAAAGAAGGTCAGAGACCTGCCTCCTCAGAGCTCTCGTATCGTGGGCCTCTTTCTTGGTTCTTCTCTTCCTACCTCTCTTCACTGCACTCCCAGTGAGCACGAGAGTCATTTGCTTTTAATGTTCCCAGTTGTGATCTTGTTCCCTTTGCTAATGAGATGATCCACTTTTGCTTTTCTAGCAAAAATTTTTTCAAGCCTCCAAGTCTTTGTACCTGCTTTGCTACCTTCTCCTTCCAAGGGAAGTATTTCCTCAAAGGCACAGACCAGTCTTTTGCTTGTCCTGCCAACCTGTCCAACACTGTGGATCAGAGTAGATGAGGATCTAAGATCCAGATCAAACCAAAGGCCTATCAGACTGCAGCCTAGTCCTCAGCAGTGGCTGGCTTTTTTTCAAAGGTAGTACTTTTCTGTAAGCAGATGCTTAGGGGAAAAATAAAGGCAGAACAAACATATATGGTACTTGCCTTCCACCAGCACTCTACTGTTTTCAGCTCCAGAAATCTTGCTTTGCAGTCCTCTGTGGGTTTCTGTGCCATATATTTGTCTAGTTTCAAGTCCGTATAAAACTGAGCATCCACAATACACTTTGGAAAGGAATTTCACAGATCTGCTACCTATTGCGTGAAGAACCACCTCCTCTTGCTTCTTTCAAGCCTTCCTCCTGCTTTATTTGAAACACCCTTGTTCTTACGTTAAGCTAAAGAGCGAACAGTCAAATCATTACCTACTCTTTCTGTATCATTTCTGAATATGTAGACAAGGCATACTGCCCAACTCCATTAAGTCATCTCTTTTCCATACTGGGGAGCCATGTAAGCACAGATCATAATTACACCTAGAGAAATACTCTTCCTTGGCCTAGATTTTGGTGGTTTTGTGTTAAGCTGTTTCCCTCAGTATCTTTGTGGAGACATTTGGTGAGCATATGCATGTATTGCTGTATGCATGTGAGTACAGGGAGAGAATTGCCAACAGCGTGCCTGTTCCCCTCTAATGTGACAGCAGAGACTTGTGGTCTCTGGATATCAGACTTTAATTCTGGAAAATTATGCGTGGTCAGAGCTCTTAAACCTCATCAAGGTGATACAATTTCACATCTGACTCCATGGGGGAGGGAGATTCCTACCCAAGCAAGAGAAAGAGAGAAACCAGCTGCCAAGAGAAATCCGTGCTCTGTGCTGCAAATACATGGCTTGATAGTTGACTCAAAACTTGCATCTCTGGCAATCTGCAAGACAAAGGTCATCTCCTCACTTCTGCTTTAAGGAAAAAAAGACCATAGAAATAAAGTTCTTCTCAAGGGCTCCCTGTAATCATTACCAGCACAGGGCAGACTTGCTGATGTCCTTGGGATTTCTTACTTGGTTTGCTTTCAACTGTACCGGTACCAACTCTGTTGAGTCAGTGTGACAGGCAGAGTGATTTTAAGTTATGGTTTGTTACTCTACTGTGGTCTCCTGTATGCAGTCCCCAACTGTGCAGTGCTTCTCTTCACCCACTCACACTGAAAAAGGACATCTCATCTTGCACGAAACCAATTTATAAATTGTTCCCAACTATCTCCACAACTTGATCTATCTCTTATCCTGGCAGTTCTCCATGGTTGTTGGGTAGGAGTCCATTTGCTATCCATTGCTAGTGTTCACACACTAGGACTGTCTTTTCCTTCTTATCTGTTGTCCATGCCATCTCAAGCACCCTTGTAGTCCTCTCTGTTGTGTTGATTCACCATCTCTGCGGTGTCCTATAGAAGGCTTCTTGTATTTTTCGTGGGACCATTACACTATCACTACTTATATTTATCCATTGTCAGCTGGAGGAATTCCCAGAGATTTAAACCTTTAATTCTTATTAACTTACCTAGATGCTATGATTCTGTATGGCCATCACTCTATACACAAACAATTCCTATTTCTGACAAAACTTAGTCTAGATCTAATTTTTGGAGTTGTTTTGCCTCCTCATTGGACCAATAATTTATACCCAGTGGAGCAATGTCTGCGTTGGTATTAATCAACACAAAATGCAACATTTTGCTATTCTTTGAACTGTATGTGAATCTGTAGTTCAACTAAAAAGTCCACTGAGGATAGAATATATACATATATTGTATATTTATATGTACATTGTATATTAAAAGCAATTTGATTAAAGTAGCTAGATATTTCCTTTCTTTGCATTGAAGCTCATTGGGGATTTTTCAATAATAAGCTAACATGCTGAAATTCTCTCAAGAGAGAGCTGGTGTCAAAATATTCCTTTTTAAGAAAAGCATAATAATCTTCTGGAAGGGGATGCCTATTGATTCTACATCTGTGTTTTCCAGACTGTATTTATATTTCAGTTTGCATTTGAAATGACTTTGTTTCAAATGCACTTTACAATGACAAATTAAAAGCTTATGACACCTAAGTGAGCATTTCCAACTGTTGAAACAAAAAGTGCTTCAAGTCAAATCAGGTTTGAATTTTAGGACCTTGGATATAAAAGGACCAAAGGCTTGATCATGTTTTTGCACTCATTGAGAACAACAACAACAACAACAACAAAAACAAAAAAAAAAAAAAAACCCAAGATCTTTAAACCCTTCAGAGATGATAGAATTGTTTTTCTGGGGAGGGGTGCTGTTTATTTGTTTATTTAACATCCCTTGTCAATCTGTATATTTGAGCAGAACCTTCTGTTGGCAGAATTTGTGGACAAGAGCAAGATTCCGTTAGTGCTGAGTTCAGGGTATCCCTTGAAGAGTGAATTAGACATTGTTCTCCAATAAGACTAAACTTTTAAACCCTTTAATACAGTGATTATGTGTAAAACCTGAAAGTCTCTTCCTCTCTCCAAATCCAAATCCTAAAATTATGCTTTCTTTATAGGCACATCCACAGTTTAAATGATGAAGTTCAAATGAGCTCTGATTTTGACTTGGATTACTGCCTTTGAAAGGTGTTCTGAACTGTCTGAAAGGTATTTTGAACTGTACCAGCAACTCCTCCCACCGCCTTTGGGAACAGGATGATTTTTAAGTTTTTCTCCTCCAGTGTCACACAAGGAGAGAGAACAGAGCTAGCTGCTTGGCACAAGTTAACAAAATACATGCTGTGTTGCTCCTGGAAGACCTCAAAAGGAGAAGAGCTTGGAGTAGAGTTCTCACTTTAGAGAGACAGATTTTGCAGAAGAAAAGGAAGACTGCATGAGGGAAGCTACAGGAGGAAAGAGGGGTGAGGTGATGCTACGAACAAGTTTTTTGACCTTCAAAATCAGAATGATTCTTCACAAGGTGTAAAAAAAGAAATCAAAAATACTCCCAACCGACCTAATCAAACCTTTTCCCTYGATCCAGACTCACTTCAATATCCATAAGCAAGAATTGGGATGAGTTTAGGCAACGGTTTTGGTTGAGTGGTTTCTCCTGCTGCCTCTCATCTCCCTTGTGTACCCTTGCCCAGTTCCTGTAGTTTGTGTCACCTGCGCCTGTCTCCACAAAGCAGATCACAGAGCCAGCGGGCACTTCAGCGGGCTTTATATAAAAGCAGTGATCAAATCTCCACAGTCTTCCCTGTGCACACATACCAAACAATTTAATTTTACTCTGCCCCTTAACATGCAGAGTAAGACATATCACTATCAAAGGAGACTTTGTACATTTTTTTTTTCAGGAGAACTAACTTGAGTTTTACAAGTAATGGCAAGTCCCTTACACTCATCTGCACTGTTTGCAGCTCCAAACTGGAGCATGGCAGTGCTGTTTTCCAATCTGGTGAGATTCACTGCAGGCTGAAATAACTGGGCTTCTGGCATTAGCTCATCCAAAGCACTGAGACAAAAATGCAGGAGCAGGAAAAAATTACATGGTTTAAATTTGCCACCTTTTGTGTAACTGAAAAATGTTGGTTGCAGAAAGGAAAGTTGAGGCTTGATTTATTTTTTAACTTCCCTTCTGTTGCAAACACTCCTTCACGTTTCCCAATAAACATTCTTGATTTTTCACTTGTTCTCCAGTAGGTTCTGGTGCCTCGGCAGTTTTGCTCTGAGAGGAAGTCTGGTTTGGACTGTGAAGGGTGCACTGGTTTTGTCCTGCCTAGCAGTAGTKCTGCACAGGCATGGGAGATGCTTGTCTTCCCGATGTGCATTGCACAGTCCAGCTGGTTCCTCTGAAGACTGCATAGTAGCAGAAGCAAAAAGACAGTAAGACCAAAGTGAAAAGGAAATCCTCAAAATAGCAAAGCAAAAACAGTGCATCATGCTTTTCATCAGACTCTTCCTTCCTCTAAGGTTACTTCCTGTCAAGTTGCTGTGATAGTCTGGTAGCACGTGATTTTAGACCCCATTGTCATATTAAGGCCACCTAATTAAATTTGACAGTGGTTAAAGCAACTGAATTGAACTCCCTCAAGACAAAATCCCCTCTTCCTTTCCAGGTCAGACGTTTCCCTGTGCCATTTTACCCCTGTGTGTTAGATCTGACCTGGGAGGACCATCTCAAATGAGAAGATGTTAATCTTGACTCATTYGGTCTTTGGTTTAACTGTTGATATCTCTAGCGAGAATGCTGATGAGACGGGTAGATCTGATGATGGGATGATACTGCTGACCAGGAAACAGAATTGATTTCAYGCTGGTGAATAGAACAGCTATGTATGTATGTCTGTATGCATGTAGGCATGTAGCTACCATTGCTCTGCAGTGGACTCGAATCAAGAGAGGGGAAGGACACTTTAAAACTTTGAGTTTGACCACATAAGCACTAGATTCAAATATTTGCAGATTAGGCATAAGTTTCTCTTTCAGAATGGAATTTCATGTGTTGATCTTTATTCGGGGGTGAAATTCCCCCATCTAAAAGTAGCGGTGGGGAAGTTTTTTTGCTTTTATTTATTTATTTATTTATTTTAATAATAGATGTGCTGATGAAAGTGAGAGGAAATAGAAGTAGTTGTACTGAGTGAGACCATCTAGTCCGGTACCTCCCTTGATGATAACGAAGAGAGAGTGTATGAGGAAAGAGTGTAAGAAACAGGGCTTACCAACGGTGAACCTTCACCATTATATCCTTCCAGCAATCAGTGATTAAATAGGCTAAGTGCTTCTTAAGAGTATCCTTGCATTGCTCCTATGGATCAGATGTTCCAGCTGTAACTCAAGTTAAGCAGTTCCTCTGCTCCCTGAGTAAAGCCAGCTGATTGCAAAGCCTGGCAATGCCTGGTTCAATATTATGTTTATATAGATTAGCCCAAGTCACCTAAATCATAGGTGCTAAGTTATCCTTGGCACTGGAATATTGAAGCAATGAGTACCCCAGTGGTGCTGCAGGCCATTAATTTTGAACTGTGCTCTAATGACTGGAGCTTATCTCAGGAGACTTGAGTTCAGCTCATGGCCCTGACGGTGCTGTTTAATTCTGTCCCTTAACCCCTCAATTCCCTCCCCCTGGATAGTACATACTGACACTTCATACGAAGTACCATGCATACGTGTGGGTGTAAGTTCCTGGGAAATGAGTGGGATTTAATGAGAGGAACAGGCCTTAGGAAACACCGTGCAGCCCTATGTTCATTAGTTGTGTAGTGCTGTTGTCTATTTGTTAGTTTGATGCTCAGAAGAGAAGAGGCAGAGGGAAGGAGATGTTGTTTGTCTGGGTAGACAAGCCCCCTGTATTTATCAGGAGCCTCTTCTGGATCTCTGAATAAGAGTAGAGGGTAATTTGGCACTTCTTGTTTCATTGCATCAGCTTTTCTGCGTCTGGGAGTGCTCTTAGCACAAGCAAATAAATTACTCCTCTCACTTTGCTGTGCGCTTTGCAGCCAGCCATATGTCTGAGCGTGATAGAGATTCTTATCTGACAGGCTAAAATTACGCACTGGAGGATGACATTTCTTATCAAAGGCTTTGCTGAATCAGAGAGTGGCCCTGGCACCCAGCTCAGAGGCACCGCTCTTCTGTCCGGCGTCCCAGTCCTGGCGATAAATGGATTTGTGTCTGTAGGTCAGAGCAGCTTGCGTCAAGGTTTCATTGCAAATTGATGCTCTGAGGATTGTCTGTGTGCCCGAGAGGATGTGAAATTGAGGAAGGAAAGCAAGGCTGTCAGTTTAAGTGAAACTGAGAGGCCTACAGCTACGCAGATACATCTTCACTCGTAATATCCTTGTAYGTGTGGCTAATAATCTGTGTTTGTGGCCACTAGGAGCCAGGGATTCCTCTTTTCCCATTGAGGTGCTGAGGCTGTGTTTGAAACCAGGTGGTGTCAATAACATTTTCCTTCTCCATCTGCAGCAGGAACTTTTCTCAAAACTCATGCAGTTTCGTGTACAGCTACTAAGATAGCAAAGCTTTGCTCGTTTTCTTCCTCTTCCTCTGTTGCCTTCTTTGGAATTCAGCCTGTAGCTGCTGCTGATTCAGAGTTTGCCCTGGTTTTTAGGGCATTAGGGAAAGCGCAAGAGAAAGGACAACTTTCCCTTACAGCTTCTCCTTTATAGCATCCCTCTCTGTTTCTTTGCTTCTGCACCAAGGAGGGTGTTGTGCAGGGTTGCAGGGTTGTGTGTATGGGGAGGCTGGCTTCACAGCCAGGCAAAGCTCCTGGTGGAGAATGGAGGGACCTGTTGGTTAATTGTCCTTTCCCTCGCTGTTTGCTTCCCACGAAGGCAGGATTTATCCTAGGAGGCTTGCGTGGGAAAAGGTAGAAATGAAACCATCAAACCAATTGCAGCCAAACCCTCTGTAACACATTCCTAGAAAAGGCAGATCTCAATCTGCATCTTTGGTTTCTTCTCTCAGGAGAGCATCTTGACCAGACAGATCAGCCTCTTACAGTGCTGTGTTAAAACCAGAGCAGAGTCACTTTTTAGCTCAAAATAAATCTAGTAAAATGTCCTCTTCCACCTACATGTCCAGATAACATCTGAGTTTCCACAGTGGATTTCTTCTGCTAAAGGGTTTCACGTGATTTTTTTTGTATCTTCTGTGTGATTATTTAAGGAAAGTTATTTTATCCATTTTTGAATTGCAATGATCTTTAAGGTGCCTGGTGGTGACCATTTCACTGTGCCCAGCAGGAAACCGAGTCCCTGAATGCAACAAAAAGGATTGTTTAGGTGGACAGAAACTTAACACCCACCCAGGGTATGGTCGGGACATTGCGGCTGAAGGTCCTCCCGTGAGTGCTTTAGATTATTGAACACTCGCATGGGCTCGGGAGCGTAATCTGGCCCTTCGAAAGGCAAAACGTCTGCCTGGCATGGGCRAGAGGCTGCTTCGTTTCGAAGAGAGTCAAACCACCGGCAGTGCTTTCTGCAGCACCCTCCGAGATGGGAGGAGATAAGAGCCCTCGGCGGTGTGGCCCCGGGCCAAGACTACACCATAGCAGATGCTAAAAATAGGATCTTCTGCCATTTGCAACACCCTTCCTCTTCTTCAGTCTGCAATAAATCCTTTGCTTTGGCTCCTGGGTGAGGCGTCTGCGTATGATAGAGCGGGATGACACAGGACAGGTTCGTTGGGTGAGAGCAGCAGGCGCTTGGTAGCTGTGGCGAGCCCCGAAATCCTCTTCTTCTTCAATCCTTGGAATTCGGGTGACTGGCTGGGATGATGCCATATGTGCCGTTAGATGATGCTGTGCCTGGGTATCTGTAACCTGTTGCCGTTCATCCTCTCCATGCAGACTTCACAGCTCTGCTACTATCAGCAGGTGGATTCTGAAGCTTTTCCATGTCCTGTCCCCTCCGTCCAGCAGCATTTGCAGCAGACAGCGCCGCTCTCCTGGGAGCATTTCCATCCCATTGCCAGAGCTCCCCGATTTGGCAGCCGGCCACGCTGCGCGGCTTGCGAAATGCGGCCCCGGAGCCCTCTCCTGACGTCACGGTGGGATGGAGGTCTGGGGCAGGGCTGGCGGCCGGCCAGCATCCTTGGACTTGGCTCCCGAGCCATGAAATGCGCCGCGCGGGACGGGCTGCCCGGCTGGTGTAAACGAGCAGCACGGCCAGGTCGCCCTCGGCTCAATCATTCCGGTTCGTCCCGCTGGGAAGCTGCTCTTGAGCGTGTGCCGGGATCAAATCAGGGTTGTTCAAATGAAGAGAGAAGGGAGGAATTTTCCGTCAATGGCCACCCATGTGCATTGTCCATCGGTCGGCTCAGAAATCAGCTCGATTCTCCCTGTGGCTTCTGAATCATTGCCGACAAACCTCCACTGAGTCATACAAGTCGCTGTATCTGTGGCACTTACCCTCTCATGCGCTTCGGTGAAGGAGGGAGCTTCTGGTGGTGGTGGCTGAGGTGATGAGGTTTCGGTTCCCAGATTGAGTTTGCAGGCCAGGCAGTTGCAAAAAAAAAAAAAAAAGAAAAAGAAAAGAAAAGACTATAAACCAGTAAAAACCTTGTCATTTTATTTGTCAGCTGAGGTCGCAGGATCACAGAGGTGGTGTTTCTCTAGCCGTCACCAAGACACTGTCAACATGGAACCCTCCATGCCCTTTTTAGAAACYATTTGCACATTCATAAAGGGAAAGGCTTGCAGCGTTTCCGGATAGCAGCCAGACATGGAGGGTTCCATGTTGACTGTTCTCTCTTCCATGAGGAGCTACCAGGGAGCGCAGGAGAKTGGGATGGAAAGGACTGATTTACCGAATATTCGACTTAACGACTCTGTTCTGCACAGGTASGAGTCAGTCAATCCATGTTAGTCTCCAAAATACCTGTTCTGTGCTCGAGGCTTCCCAATGCCATCCTAAGATCTTKCATAAGCAGGAGGATGATCTAGAAGAAACTCAGTGAAAGAAGTAGATGAGCTCCATCCCTTTCATTTTCAGCAGGTCAGAAAATGTCTCCCAGAAGGACATCTGGTAAGAAAATGAACTGGGAGCCTCCCCTCTTCAGCTTAAGTGACTGTTGAAAATGTAGAACCCAATGTCAAAGAAATTGTTCACCAATATTTTATTCTGTATTTCATATTTGCTTTGGACAAACTTTCAACGTGAAGTTTTTCCTGGAGGTTTATGGCCATTGAGACAGTAGTTGATTGGCTTCCGACCTTATTTTTTTACAAATCAGATGCATAGTGTTGTACAACTAATTTAGGTAATTGCCATTTATTTTTAATTGAGATTCTTATAGTGTTTTTGTCCTAAAGGAAAAAAAGTTTCATCTTGATTCCTAAGGAATATGCTGGACTCCAAGCATGTAGTCATGAATCATTGTCTTCAGCAGTGATTTAAGCACATGTGTGTTTTCCTAATTTGAACCAAAATTACAGTAAATCTTCAAAAACTCTTGATAGTAGTTTTTCATCTCCATGAACCTTTGTGTAACTGAAGGAAGTATTGACAACTCTTCGGGCCAACAAAAAGGGTGTAAATTACAGCAAAAGGTGAATTACTGTGGAGTTCAAAGTCTGACACACTCTTTGTATACTCTATCTTAGTTGCCAGAAGGGAGTTTTAGCTCTTAAAATATGATGCTAAGGATAGGTTTTCTGTTTCAAGCCTTCTGAACTTTGCTGCCTGGTCAGGAGGTTCAGAGTTACCCAGTCCTGTGAACTCCAGCTGTCTGAGCATCTCAAGATACATGGTGAAGTTTCACTGAAGTCCTTTGGTGCTACAAGAGCAACTTACGAAGCCATTGGTCTGTAGCTATGGAAATATTTTTGGGCTGAACACATCACTGGCTAGACCTCTAGGGAGGAAGAAAACCAAAGCTGCAGTTAAAAGGCCTAGGTTTTCATAATCATTAGATAATTTTCATGTGTTTAGAGTACCCCATCTCTGTATTTTTCAAATCTTTTACTTTATGGTATCTTCCACTGGCATTTCCATAACTCCAATTTTCTTCTGGAAAGGTTAGGCTAGAGTATTAAAGAAACCACTGTCCCGGTGCTGCTGTATGACTGCAGAAGACTGTGTGGGATGCAGATGGAAGGCTGCAGTACCAGGAAGGAGGGCTGAAAGGTTAAAACAAAAGCAACTTTTGCAAAGTTYTCTCACTGCAGTGAGCAGTGCTAAGGACGTTAAGTAGTAAAACAGTCTCCCAAGAAAAGACAGAGCATCCGTGCCTGGCTTGCGTGACGCAGGGCAGGATCCAGCGCGCTTCCCCAAGGGATGGCTGGTGCATCTATTCCATCTCTGATGTCTCCGATGCCTCATATCTGATGTCAATAATTTATGAGGATTGAAACAGGATCAGAGGCCGTCTGTGCAGAATGAAGGCTCCAGCCGTGGGCCTGGTGAGAGGGGGYGGCTGGTGGCGGGTTGCACAGGGGGACCACGTAGCCGATGCGATACGTGTGTGGGAGCGGGCAGCGTTGCCAGCCCACAAAGCACCGTCGTGCTGGGTTGCTGCCTCCACCTCACTGATGTGGCTTTTTTTTTTCCTTCCCATCCTTTATCAATGTCTCCCTTTTCCACTCTTTTTTTTTTCCTTCCTTTTTTTCCCCCTTCTTTCTCCTTCCTTTTATCTTTCTCCCTGCTTTTTCCTTCTAACCTCCCTATTTGTTCCTTCTCCCCCCATGTTTTTTTCCCTGTTCTCCAGTGCTTGCCACTGAGTTCTGTATGAAAAATATGCAGCCCTTTTCACTGGACAGGATGAATTTTCAGCTGTAATGTGAGCTGCAGGTTTTTTGGCACCGTAACAACAGGGGCTGTCACTTCTGTGCAGAGCTGGCTTGAACTTGGGCATGAAAAATCACCTGCAGATGCTGAACAGAAATCTGCAGGAAGCCTCGCTGGCAGAGTAGGCAGAGATGGCTTAAAGGTGTCAGATGAGGAAGCTTTTTCTCCACCTTTAAATTCAGTGTATATTAGTATCCCATTATTGAAAGATGCATCCGGAAGGAATGGGTCGTTGTCTAGAGCAAATAGCTCTAGTGCAATTGCCCGCAGGTTGCCGAAGGATTTAAGTGACAGGTCCCCAGACAGTTTCACGGGTGCTTTCAGCTTCCCCGAAAGCAGCACAAAGCAGAGCAGAGCCTTGTTAGCGCTGCTGCTCCACAGCTTGGCAGCCTTCCTGCCTGCAGCGGGAGTAGCCTGAATATTTGGGAAGGGAAATACAGGGATATTTTCCCATATGGGAGAGGTAGGTTAGCAAGCACAGCAGCCAGAGGCATCCTCCTTCAAATAGAAAAAATATATAAACAGAACTTAAGCTACATGGATGAGTTTTCTTYCAGGAAAGCTGCCTTTATCTGTAATGTTGGTGATTTTTTTTAACCCCTGCAAGTCATGATCAGCTATTGCAATTGACTCATTTGCGTTAAAGGAGGGAAGTAACCCAGGATTTTCTATCCTTTCAATAGCAGAGAAGGGCAAGAAAGTGCCATGTTGATTGCTGCAGCTCTTAGGTGGCACTTTGAGCAGAGGCATCAAGGAGAGAAGCACCCAGAGCCTGGATGTCTCTTCTTCCTCTGTGCAGATGGACTCACTGGGGCTGGACTGAAGTGCTCCGGTAAGGCAGCCAGTGCCTCAGCTCTAAGCTGTGGCTGTTCTCACACAAAAACATCATTCACACTCTGGCGACCATTAAGAAAAAGATTAGTTACGTAGGATCATTCTAAGGTGTACACAAAAGTCCATGAACCTACGGAAATGTTCCCTTGGAGCATCCCCTGCTCCACAGGTCTCCAGGGAAACAGGTCTGCCTGCCAAATGAGATGGGAGTCAAGCGTAATTACGTAGAAAAGTGGCATTTGCTGGCTTATCTCTCCTTGTGTTTTCCCTTGGCGTCTGTTGCTCTGTTTGTTCAGAGCTCATGTGAATAGGTGATCGGTCGCTGTTGTGCCCGGCTGCTTGTCTTTTTCAGAGTCTTCCCAGTGCCACCGAAAGAAATTTTAAAATACAGTTTTTAAGGTGAAGACTTTGAATACATCAGATACAGTGTCACGAGCTCTTCTTTTACTATTTTGCCCTTTACTTAAAGCAACACACATAATCCACAGATGCCTTTTCAAAACAGTATCATGATACTATTGCAAATTGAAATATCGTTGCTATTTCTAACACTGGGATGCCCACATTTTCCTGGGACTATGCAGTACTTTTTCGGGCTTTTCTGTGAGAATCACGTAAGCCACTCTTTATTTTCAGCAAAATGTCTCTTTTAGAAAGCAAGTGGAGCTGTAGCCTTTCCTTCCTTTGCTGGTCCCTGGAGCCAGAGGTGCTTCACGATTACTTTGTCCTTSAGACTGAAAGGGGCCTCAGAGCGTTTTAGCCTCCTGCTTCCACTCCCTTGTAACCTCTTCCAGCGTTTGTCAGGCTTATTCCCAATATGAATGAGGGGGCGGGGGTGAAAGAAAGGGGGAGAGATTCACTTCCGATGAAATCAGTTGAACTCTGTTCTGCGACGCATGAGCCGGGAAAGACCCATCGGATCAGCTGTCCGCGCTGCTCCAGGCTCCTGCCAATGCCGGATTAGGCAGTGCCGTACGACTTCCTAGTGTTTTGTCAGCCTGGCTTTGAAAGATCCTAGTAACAGAGCTCCCCCCTCCCTCGCCCCCGACGTTCCCTTGGGAAACTTTTCCTGACAGGAAGATGCATGAGGTTGTTAAATGCTTCCTGACATCTAGCTGAAGTTTCCCTTTTCTTAATTTAATTTCACTTTGCTTATGAGTTAGGTGATTATTTTTTAAAAATCATTTTTAAAAAGACCTTTTATTACAGTTTCTGCATTTTTTCCCACAAGCCATTCACTCCAAAAGGCCTAATTCCACCTTGGGATAGATAAATTCCTTTGTTCCACCAGAGATGTAGTGAACGTCGGCCTCAGCGAGTGCCTCCATCCTAGAGAATTCCTTTCTTCTGTCAGAAAGGAACTTGCGGATATTTTAGAAAAATTTTGRCTACAGAATGTAAAATATTTCAACAAATTGAAGGAAAGAAAAATCAACCAGATGTGTCACTTCTTTCTTTCCAAGGTTGGAACTTGATGCAGCTTTCTCTTTCGTGCTCTTGTTTTTGTATTGCAGAATATTGCCCATAAATCCCAAGCAGGAGCAAAGACCCACTTTGGTCTGCATTCCCCATGCATCTGTTGAGATGCTGAACTGCAGAGGTTCTACAGATGGCCTTGATGGGCCAAGTGCAGAAGAGAGGCTTTATCCCTCTTTCTGCTCTTGAGTCCTAAGAAATTGCGTGGTTCACATGAAATCACAAAATCACAGAATCACAGAATCACAGATAGTTGAAGTTGGAAGGGACCTCTAGAGATCATCTAGTCCAACCCCTCTGCTCCAACAGGGACACCCAGAGCACGGGGCACAGGACGGCCTCAAGGTGGGTTTGGAAGATCCCCAGAGAAGGAGACTCCACAGCCTCCCTGGGCAGCCTGTTCCAGGGCTGTCACCCTCACAGGGAAGGGCTCTGTCACTCTGACAGGAAAGAAGTTGTTCCTCGTATGGAGATGGAACTTCCAGTGTTTCAACTTACACCCATTGTCCCTTGTCCTGTCACTGACCACCACTCAGAAGAGTTTGGTCTCCTCCTCCCTACATTCTCTCCTCGGGTATTTGTACATATTAATCAGATCCCCTTTCAGTCTTTTCTTCTCCAGGCTAAACAGGCCCAGCTGGCTTAGTCCTTCCTCATACAAGAGATGCTGCAGTGCTTTAATCATCTTTGTTGCTCCCTGCTGGACCCTCTCTAGAAGCTCCACGTCCCTCTTGTCCCGGGGAGCCCAGAACTGCACACAGTACTCCAGGAGTGGCCTCACCAGAGCTGAGGAGAGGGGCAGAATCACCTCCCTTGACCTGCTGGCAACACTCCTCCTGATGCAGGTCAGGATCCCATTGGCTTTCTTGGCCACGAGGGCACACTGCTCACTCATGGTTAATTTAGTGTCAACCAGGACTCCCAGGTCCCTCTCCGTGGAGGTGCTTTCCAGCAGGTYGACCCCTAATCTGTACTGGTGCCTGGGGTTATTCCTCCCCAGGTGCAGGACCCTGCACTTGTCCTTATTGAACCTCATGAGGTTCCTCTTTGCCCAACTCACCAGCCTGTCCAGGTCCCTCTGGATGGCAGCACAGCCCTCCRGAGTGTCGGCCACTCCACCCAACTTGGTGTCATCTGCAAACTTGCTAAGGGTGCATTCAGTACCCTCACCCAAGTCATTGATGAATGAGTTGAACAGCACTGGGCCCAGTACTGACCCCTGGGGRACACCACTGGCCGCAGGCCTCCAACTGGACTCGGCTCCATTTATCACGATCCTCTGAGCTCTGCCATCCAGCCAGTTCTCGATCCACCTCATTGTCCACCCAGCCAGTCCACACTTCCGTATCAAATCAAATCAAGCTGAATGACTGCGAGGTAAAGCAAAGGATTGAATCCCTTTTACCAGAGAACATCCGAGCACCCTGGGCTTGTGTCAAGTCTTCTGCTGAGGCTGCTGGTGCTCAGCTAGGAGCTCAGGCTGCTCTGGCCATTCTTGATTCTCTAAAGTCCTTCAAGTTTCTTTGAGGGTCTGCTCCTAAGGAAGAGAAAGGACATGCTGTTCTTTTCCAGCAGGTTGTGGTTCACTCTAGGAGCCTCATTAATGAGCTCCCCTCTCTCTCTTCTGTTATGATAGTGTCTTTTTTGTCTTTTTTTTTTTTTTTTTTAATCTGGGAGATAAGGGATATCCTCTGTGTTGGTCATTATAAAGGTCTTGCTCTGCAAGCATCAGCACCTATTAAGGCGCTAAATACCTAACTTGAATTTTGTGAGTAGTCCTGCTCACATTTTTTAGAGTATGAAGGGATTTAAGACCTTAGATGGATGGGGCCAAAGTGCTTCCTGTTAGCTGAAACAAGCTGAAATGCCCTGGCCTTCCCTTACCCTCGTGCATGTTTCCRCTGTGCTTTTTAGAGCCCTCTGTAATCAGTGTAGTGCTGTAGGAAAAATCTTTATTGATACTGATTTATTTCACTGCAAWTTTAACATTCCTCCATATTCCGGGAATCTACAGATCTTAAGGTTACCGTTCATAAACATTTAATGCAATGCCCATATCCCAGTAGAGAAGTAGAGTGTTACACTAATTTCACAGGCGAATGAGATCTGGAGAAGTCCATTTAAGTGGATGTTAGTGATGGTGGAGACTTGGGTTGACCCAGACCTCTTGAGCTCTTCCAGTACAAGTCTCTGTGTAGTAGTCCAGTTAAAAGCATGATAGAAGGAGGTACATATAAATATACAGCACTTCTCATGCATTAGGAGCTTGCAGCTACAGCTACTGAGGGTTGTCACATTGCTTTGTGAACTTTGAGCATTAAGTGCAGTTTTCAGGCTCCTGAACACGGGTTGTGATTATATCCGTGCAACTGGAGAGGATTTCAGATGCCCATCTCACTGTGTACCAGAGCCACCTTTCCAAAATCCTACCTGCCTGCTGTCATCCTGAAACATTATGAAACTGTGTAATTCCTGGAGGTTTCATTCCTCTGCTAGAAAATACTGTGGGCAGCAGAAGGGTTGAGTAATTCTGAAGTATGAGAGGAGCAGGGAAGGGAAATGTTGGGGAAGAAGGAAGGCTTTGTTTCCCTCTGTGTCTCTTCCTTGTCCCTGCTCAGGACTCCACCTTCAGGATGCAACTCTGGGCTAGGAGAGCATCCCACCAGCTCTTGTGGTTAGAAGGCCAATTGCATGGCCAATGTGTGTTGTTTTTTTTCAAACCCTGCTAAGGTGTTTTTGTTTGCTTCTCTTGCAGATAAAGCGTGGGAACAATTGCAGTTTGAGATGTTGGTAGATGACAGTTAGGTGTGACAAATATTTCATATTTTTGTTATCTTCCTGCAGCTATTTTCACAATACTTAATTGAATGGTCCACTTATCTCACTACTTCCAAAGTAAAAATGGCTAAAGAAAACACCCATGTTTGTTTGTATTGAAACTGGTATGGTTTGTGGCTTTAATGTTTTTTTGCTGTTTTTTTTTTATTATCTTGAACTCTTGAGCAGAAGGTAACTAAACACTCAAGGGCAGATGCTTATCTCCTTTACATCAGTGCAAACGTAGGATAAGTTCCGCTGGTTTACTGACATCTTTTGCATCATCTCTTTTCCAAACACAGCCTCTCTCTTTTTTAAATAAATGAACTACTCTGTGAAGGATGGGGCACGTTAGTTTTCCATTCTCTTTCTCCTATTAAGGCATATTGTATTCTAGTTATTAGGAGAGAGGACTCATAGAACACCAGTTGCATCTTCATGAAATAAATCTGCTCTGGGGAGGTGGGTTGAAAATCTCTGTGCTTCTCTAGTAAGGAGGCAGAAAGTTCTACCATGTCTTAAAAGTCCTTGCCTCTCTGGTCATTAACTAGATGCAAATCATAAGATTTTTAAATTAGCTGAATTTTGCATGGAGTAAATGAGTCAGACATTTACCTCTTAGTAATGGTCTTCCTGCCTCCAGAATGGTGCTATTTAAAGGCTTGTTTCACTGAAAGCTTTGCTTGTTCCTCTGCTTCGTCAAAGGCTGGTGAACTGGAAACTGGTTCTAAAGGCTTCGTGTCTTTGATCAATGATTAGTGAAGTCAGCTATTTAAGGTAAATGTTACGGCTCTCTGGGAATTGTCACCTGAGCTGCCACATAAATGACATGATAATATTTTACACTTGTGTAGAGATACAACAGAGGATCTTTGAGTTTTTCAGGATGTGAAGAAATCCAATATCTTGCAGCCTTTCTGATAACGTTTTTTTTTCTGACTGCTTTGTCAACAGTGAAAATAAAACACACAGATTAAGAGATTTTCCTAAGATCATGTAGGATGTTGCAGCATTTGAGCCTAGAATCATCTTCAGTGTCCCAGTTTTGTGCTGCGTCTATTAATACACCAACGCTATTTTTAACCCTCTTAAGTAGCCACATTAATTGTAATTCACTTTACTAATAACTGATCTTCCAGATGCTTCAATTTCCACCAGCTGAGGAGGGCACTATTCCAAACAAAACTTAAACTTGCTGCGTAACTTCGTTCTCATCCCCAGGCTTGCTAATAAAAGGCCTTCCTATTTTGCATGTTATTGTTGAACATATGTGTCCTTGCAGCTCCTGTGATTAAGCAGCTGCATAAATATAGCTCACTGCTACTGTACCTTAGTTAAGAATTAGGTGTTACAACACGGTTTCCGGGGCGTTACCTTGCTGACCTTTGAAGAAAGTGAACAAGCACAAATCTCTCACTCTCCACCATATGCTGAGTCAAGGCTTCTGCTTTCTAATCGAGATAGCATCTCTCATTACCTAAAGCCGGAAATTTAATTAATGGCTGSAAGCATCTGGGTGATGGCTATATTTACATCCCGCTGTACATAAGAGTTAGTAGCTGCTGTGCAGGTTGGGAGGTATGCTGGGAGCAGCTGTGTGGAGGCGGGCAACCCAGTGAGTTGAATATCCAAAAGTACCTTAACTGTTGAGAAGGTGATGCTAAAGTCCAAGTTTTATATCCAACAAGTGGCTGCCATTTCTCTCTTAACAGAACATAAACATGATTTACCACTTCCAGGGTAAAGGTAGTATCTGAACAAACGGCTATATTCATGGTTAGGAGGAACAAACTTTTTTCTGACTTTCTTCTTAGCAATTCAGTCTGCAAACTTAAAAACCTAAAATTAGGGGCCAAAAATGTGCTTAGGCATGTAGAAAATGAAGAGCAAAATGACCACAGTCCTGTGTCACTTTACTGAATGCTTGGCATTTGACTTTTGCACCAGTGGTGTATGAAGCAAAAGGTGTAGGGGCAGCCAAATGTGTTCACCTTTCAAAAGACGCCAACATCAGAAAGTTTATCAGCTTTAGAGCTGTGACCTCTTCTGAGGGCACCACTCATTTTGCTCTAGATCTTCAAGATCTGTGCAAACGTCACCACGCTTTGCATGCAAGATTTTGTTTCTCTTTGATATAAGTATGCATAGATAGCTATCTTTAACTGTGCACACAATCATGCAAGCCAAGCTGGTTCACTGAACACCAGCACAAACTAAATATGCATTTACCTGAGTCTTCATTCAGGCAAACTCCTTTGATTTTTTTCTTTGCCTCTGTGAACTCAGAGGCTCAGTTAGAATCTGGCCGTGCACATTTGTTTACCTTGATAGTGTAATACAGATGGGTAATCCTTGTAATATGACTACATTTATTTATAAAATATTTATTTATATTTTATTTGTATCTATTTATTACTATAATATTTATTTACTAATAAAAAGGCTTAGGACTGTGATAGGTTGCTGCATGGATAATCACTGATTTTTTTCTACAAAGCTGGCTATGCTGACTGTGCTGTTAAGCCAAGTTTTCAATTAAACTGGGTCTGAACAACCTCTTTTTCTCTCTTTTTTTTTTTYCCCTGTAATTTTGTTTATAGCTAACAAAATGATGATCTTTTATTTTTCAAGAATCTCTTAATCTATGTCTCATTATGTACCTCACGTGGTGCAAAAGCAGTGCTAGGGCTGGACTGCAGCTGTGGCCAGTTCAATCCCTACCCATTTTATTTGCATCTTGACAGTAGGATGGGGCTGGTTTTACCCTCTCTCCCTGTATACTGATTTCCTGTGAATTATATATTTAGAAAGTAAAACATGTATTCAATTTCGATCATACAGAAAAAAAAAAAAAAAAAAAAAAGACACACAGAAGGAAAGATTTTACTAGAAAGTTCTGAGAGCAGATGTGCTCCTAGAAAGGACTGGGAGGTTTCCTGGCAGGGCAGAGGAACACAGGTCACTTTGCCAAGCCCTAGTGAGACCAGAGGTTTTCTGCATCCAGTACTTGCCTCCATCAGATAAATTCCAGTGGGAAGAGGCTGGAGAGCAGGGATAGGAGGCAAGAGCCTGTCTAATGTGGAGCACATGGAGCAGCATGTCTTATTTAACCTCACAGAGTGAAGGTGAGCAAGGAATATGGCTGCTCTCTAGATATATCAAGGAAGGAGGAGAACTGTTTGAGCTAAAGGATGTTTTTGTCCAAGAAAAAAAATGGATATTGCCTGCTATGATTTATGCTTAAACTGGAAATCAGGAGATTCTGATCCTAGAAGACGGGAGGTTTTATAGAAGTTTTTCAGTAAGAGTGGTGGGAGCAGGATATTTGGTTGGCTTCTGGGCCAGAATATGTTTGCCTGAAATAAATGCAGATAGAATTGATGCTCCTGGGAGGCCCTACTAACCCTATGTAAGGGCAGAAAGAAAAATAGAGAAGAAAATGCATATAACAAAAATTAGTTTCAGGATTCAGGAGAGAATAAACTGGCCTAGTTTTCTTTCTAAATGACTGTCCCTGTACAGATCTGGTGCTCAAATCAAAGAATCAGTTTATTTCAAGGTTGATGGCTCTGTTCAAGGCCTTGGGTGCAGGGCCGCTGCCACCTGACGTGAGCCAGTGCCTAACTGAAACTCCTTACCAGCCCCTTCCTTCTGCAGGGGTGAGGGTTCATGTGGCCCTGTAGTGACCAGGATCAAAATATGTACTTGAACACAGTATGAGCTCCCAAGGGTGCTCCTGTGGTGTGTACAGCCGCATCTTCCCCATAGCCTAGGCTGTTGTTGACCTCAGTCTGACAGAGCTCTTGTCACCATGCCACTGTTGGGAAGGAGTCTGCGAAGTGAATCGTCTGTGAGTGGCTTGAGGAGCTGACCTGACCTCTTCTGCAAGGGCATGGTCACAGCGTCAGGTCAGGGCAAGGGTGGAAGTCCTCAGTGGTGTTTGTGGCATGATGGGAAACCTCAGAGAAGGGCACATGGGGACTGCCTTAGGAGGCAGCTGMTCCAGACATGAGGTGCCACTGCCTGCTCAACTCCGAGCTATCAACAGGACTGCATGTGCCTCATGGTGACCTATTGCTTTCCAAGACATCTGGATTTGTCCAGACCCTTTAGGTAACAGGATCTTCCTGGCTCTGGTCTTTCAGACAGAACTGAAGAGACCTAGAGGGCTGTAAGCTGCAGGCTGAGGTGTCTGTGTCATAGTGCCGAGCAGTTGGGGACAGTCAGAGACAAGAACAGTGTCTTTTTCCTCAGGAAAAAAATGAAATGTTGAACCAAAACCTTTGACCCTTTGTGTGATTCAGGTGTATAAATTAAAATCACCCATTATTGGGAGAACTCTAAAAAGCAGTGTTAGCTTACTGCTTTTGGGGCTTACTGCACCCRAGTCCAGGGTGGTGTTAAGACATCGCTGCTCCGCACTGGGAGCCATGGCCATGGTGCCGTGTTCCTTTCCACTAGCCTAGTGGCCCCTCGATTCTCCCTKCTTCCATAGAATCGTAGAACATTATGGTTGGAAAAAACCTTCAAGATCATCGAGTCGAACTGTGAATCAGACCCCAGTGCTAAGGTGCGAGTAGGGTATTTCTCTGCATTATTTTTAACAGSAGTGGTCATTTCTGTGTGTGAAAGACGCCTGCCTTTGGGTTTGGGGTTATTTTTCTTACGTGGAATTCTTATGCCTATATATGAACATAGACATATCTGTTTCGCTTATTTGCCCTCTTTCACAGTGTTTTGCCTTACAAAGTCATCTCAAGAGGGTGAGCTGGAAGGAAACTGATCTGGTGGCGCTTTGCTGGTGGAGTTTTTGTGGCCGCCGGTGCGAAAGGGCTCGGTGGTGCAGCGAGAGGTGCCGCGCGCGGGGCGAGAGGGGCGCACAGAGCGAGTGACTCACCCTGGGGTTTTCTCTCACGTGTCCTTGTGCCGCTCGYGGAGGTGGCTGCAGTTTTCTCCTCCTCTGCCCCCAGCTTCCCCAGTTACCCCTGTGAAACCTCTGCCCGGTGCTGTGACTCAGCCCTGTCGGGAGACCCGCGGGGTATTTCCCGCTGCCTCCCCCGGAGCGGTTTCTCCAGTGAGAAGGTCCTCCAGGGCTGCGCTCCGTGCCTCAGCGCTCAGCGAATGCAGAGGTCGTGTGAGGGAATGGTGGGAAAGAGGCAGCGCCATCGCAGGGGGTTGTTCTGATTAAACGGAGATTTGAAATGAGGTGACCGTCTTCTTTTATTAAGCCTGCAATGAGAACTGTAGTAATTTGGTTGCTATCTGAGCTTCGCCAAAGCACGGTCATGTGAGCAACCAGTGCTGTTGTACAGGCTGGTTTCCTTTGCACATCTGGTGACTTCATGGAYATCACACCCCTCTTCTGCAAGCTGAAGGGTCCTTGCCATCTGGACAAGTTTTCCCTCTTGGCTTTGACACACACTTCCACGCTTATTGCCAAGCACTACTTGTGAGAGAGCAAAGTGATAAACACAGCCTCTCCAACTACAATACTTTCTGTAAATCTAAGTCCCAGTCCCAAAATAAAATCCATGCCATACACCCCTGACTCTGCCATAGTTGTTTGTTGTAGTTTTCTCCAGCAGRAGGGACAGTATATGGTTTGTGTAGTGATACATCAATGATACGGCATGGCGATTCCTTCAGAGCTGCCTTAATCCTTATGATTTATGTGTTTTTAATAACACTTAAGTTTAGTTTCTCTTTGCAACTTCATGTGTTACCTTACTGTGTAGATGCTGTCACATATGCGCTCTCTAGGCCTTCTTTTTACTCCTTTATTAGCACGTTCTGATAATTTTTTTCTGCCTTGTTTTCTTCACAGATCTATCTGGAAAGTATGAACCATGAGAACAGCTTACTCACTATTAGATAAGTATTATGGATGACTCACATTAGAGCACTGAGCGACGTGCAGCTGACAGGAATATACTGTTTTATAATAGCTGTAACACTATGCTGAGAGCCAGGAGTCTTTATCTCCCCTATTAACTTGCTCTGATTCTCTGGCACCTTCTGCTCCTTAGTTCAGCCCTCTAAATARTTCATAGAAGAGTTTATGCCCCCCTCAAGAGGGATACAGAGTATGGGGCAGCCCATCAACATTAGTAGATGGTATCTTCAAATGGAAGATAGTGGTAAAAGGCTGCAATATTGTAGCCATTCTTCAGGACAACATGCAATTTTTCTATTTTCGACTTTTCTTTTTTATGCAGTTAGTAGCTTTCCTTGTTTTGTTGTGTTTTTGTTTTCTTTCCAGAACCATTACTCCTCTTTTCCAGCGTGACAATCCAAAAGGTCCAGAAACAGGTAAGATAGATGCTGTTTAAGCATGTTAAATTTGATTCACTAAGGGCAAAATACTGGCTGCTGTGGAGTCAGTGTGAAAAAAAAAAGAAAAAAAAAAAAATTGACTCAACTACAGTGAGAATTGTACCTAACATGCTCGAACCCATTAAACTGTCTGGAATAAATATGTTGGAGGCAGAGTGCGCAGACTATCTGGAACCGTACGTCTGAATGCGCCTCCGCTTCCAAAAACACCAGCGTTCTTTGAAGCTTCGCTCCAAATGAAACGAGATTAGACCTACGATATTTAAAGTTTGTATTTCGTTTATGAAAACACCAGTGAAATACTGAGTTTTATTATCCTTGCTTTTCTGAAATAGAAGTATTCATTCACACAAGCGTAGTGCTGGAATATGCACAAGCCAGGAAACCTCAATGCAGACAAGAATGAGTGAAGTCAGTGTCACCCTCCGGCAGAAATTATAGCCTGTCCTCCGTATGCACCCGGTACTGTAGCTAGCTGCCTGTGCCAAGAGCTTTTACACTTCTCTCTAATCCATTTTGTGCAGTGTTTTGTACAGTGAGGCTTTCCAGAATGGCATTATCACTGTATGGACAGCAGGTGAGGAGACTGAAGAAGCAAAAAAATGGGGGAAAATGCATTCCTGGGTGAGATTCACATGGAGCTGTAAAGGGATGGGATGTGTATGAGATGGCAAGAATTGTTGGGTATGGGGGGTTAACTTGGCTGGTTGCAACATGCAGTTGAAAGGCTACTGTGGGGGTAGGTGGAAAATAGGAATCGAAAAGAGACATTATGAAGGGTGATGTGCCAGGGATGTGGCTCTGACTGATGGCTCCATACGAGGTGACACCGGGGCCAGCTGAGCTGTCCTTGCAGGACCACACACTTGCATTTCAGCCTCTTCATTTCACACTGCAGCTGAACTGCTGAAGATGCTTGGTTTCCATGAAGATGCAGGATTGTGAACCTGGGTAGCTGCGACACAAACAACACCCAGCCTTTCGCCAACTCTGCTGTGGGTCAGGAGCTTCCAGCAGGGCAGTGCTAATACAGTAAGTGCTGCTGTCATTTTTCTCAGTGAACATAAACCAAAGCCCCAGTGCCTTAATAGGGAAGAGGAGTCTGGCAGAAATATCCATGCTTGTATCCTAATTGCATGCTTTGGGTCTCTGCATTTTGATACTTTCCTGTACTCACTACAAGAACTGAGGTGAGRTCCAGTTTGCAATATGTTTTACGCTGAGATACGTATGAAGGTTGGCATCTCTGGAGTGATATTGTAAAGGTTTTTGTGTTACTGTGGAATAAAAGGCTGTGTCATGCTTATGCTGCAAAAGTCAGTTGTKCTGCAGCTTCCTTAGGGAACAACAGTTGCAGCAAAAGCACCTGTGTGACTGCTTAAAGCATCGTCTTTGTTAGGTCCGTTGCCAGTAAAACAGAGAATGCCTTAAAAGCCTTCTCCTTTAGCCCTGTATATCAGATATTCATGTGACGTGAAGTGATCTCACAACTAAGTTGTTTTAAGTGGTGTTCTGTTGCTCTGTAGGGAAGGAGTGGGAGTTTGGCTCTCAGAGAATCCTTGCTCATAAAGCATTAACCGGTGAATGCGAGGTAGATGAATTAGGAATTTGGCTATGCCCTTCAAAAAAAGAAAATAAAACAGCACTTTGAAGAGCTGATGAATGCCCTTGATGACTGCCAAGTGGAAATAGGGGGCTAGAGAAACGAAAGCCTCGTCCCCACCCCTTTGCCCTTGTATGTCCAGCTCAACAGGCAGGTTCTGGTGCTTCCCCGTGAGCTGCCTTAACCATACATATTCAAATAGACTGCTCARGCGTGTCGCCTTGCTGTGGCATGTAGCAGGGGCTTTCCAACCTCGAGGCCATTATTAGTAAGTCACTTACTTTTTACGTGTGCCTTTTGGTTAAAGCTGTGAACTGCGAGTGAGTGCTAAAAACTGCTTCTCAGTCTTGTAAATAATAAACTTGCAAAAAGTTTCCGAGAAGCATAATGACTTCCCTAAATATATTATATTTTATGTCTTTAGATACTCAGATGTGCGGAGAATTTTCTGATCCCAGCAGAGGWTATGCAGTCTTGCTGTCATTTGGGAAGCTCAAGCAGGTAGCAGATAAGGATAAGGAGATGGCTTTTGGGCTTTGTTTCTTTTTGAAAAAAGTAGATTTTTGGAAGTGTGTTTCTGTGGTTTTGGTGGCTAGGTAGAGTGGACCACCAGAATAGTTGGAGTGATTGCATAGTAGACTTAAAGATCCTGCCAGCTGTGTGACTAGATGTGGGATTATATATCCCAGAGCACTCAAAGTCCACATGGGTTTTTAAATCACACAGGTCATTTCACAAAAGATAATTACATTCCTGAGTTACTCAATAATGCCTACMAATGTTACTCCAAACAGCTTATGAAGCGCTTGAAGTCTCTAGCTTTTGCCAGAGGAAAATGCACTACTAAGAACAAATTAGCTGTCAGTGCGGCATTTTCTTGCTTGGAATCTCAGGGTGTTTGCCCAGCTAAGCTCATATACTTATTGTGAAGGTACCACTGAACATACAGGCTACATATGTGTTTGCACTTTAACCGCTGCCTTTAGGACAGCTCCGTGTGTCCCCCATCTCCAGACACAGGAGAGCTGGGCTGGGAAGCAGTGAAACCGAAATGCAAGTGTATCCTATTCTGCTTCCACTTGCTGYGGAGATGGGGAATCAACCTCTGCAACCTGCCAAGGTGGGGATGGTGACACTGCAGAGGGGCGGTGACACCACAGAGGACTGCAGTGGATGCAGGGGTATTTCTCCAGGCACTGGATGGAGATCCTGGRTTGGAGAAGAGAGGATGGTTGTGGATGGAGGCTGGCAGCAATCCAGGCAGCGCAATGCTCCCCCAAGCTCCTGGTGTTGCTCTAGTGCTCATCCATGCTTCTGAGGAAAGTGGTGGTAGAGATGATTGTTAAGACAGCAGTGCAAGGAAAGTACATTCTTGCGTCTCCACAAGGAGGCTCAGATGCTATCTGGGAGCTGTTGAGAAGTTCTGGTATCAGGCAAGCATTTTACAAAAGCTGAACATGTGAGTTCCTAGTTGCTTTCCTCTTCACTACGTGGTGAAGAGGCACCAGAGGAAAACAGCTGGCATTTCTGCTTTGCCCAGAGATGATGATATCAGGCTTTACGAGCGGATTTCCCTTCTGAAGGTGTCTGTTTCCATCTGACTAGTCAGTGAGCCTAGGTGGGATATGCCTCATGGCACCCGCAGCATGTAGGTGTCTGCCCAGGTGCTATTTGGCTGCTGTTGTAGTCAGAGGAGATCTAGCTGGTGTTGTCGAGGCGGTTAAGGTGAGACTGAGCCGATGAACAATGATAAATTGTACCCTCAGCTTCATGGGTCATGTTAATAAACTCTACACCAGACATCAACAGAACCTAAGCTGACTTGTTGAGTTGAAGACGCCAATGCTGCAAACASCTTCCTTTAATYGTATGTGCCATGCCTTAGCCATCCRGCTCAGATATATATATTTTAGATGGCTGTAAAGTGTTCCAGCATAGTCTTCAGGACACGTCATGAGGATCATCTGGTCATGGAGGTGACTTCTCATGAGGAATATTGTTTGAGRCCTCAAGGGTTAGGGAGGAAGGCTGCAGGTAGGTGCTTTCCTCTTTCCCTAAGATTAAATTAGTTGCTTTACATCTTGCCTCAATTGTTCCATAATTTAAGATTTGTCATTTTGTCTGTTTTAATGATTTTTAGTACCTAAGCCGTGTAGAAAAGGTCCCTAGGTTTTGTATCATGTCTTCACAAATTGTACTGTGCAAGTGTCACAAAATACTTGGATGAAATCGCAGTGGTCTACCACAAACAGGCTAATCAGTGGCCACTTAAGTTGCAAAGCAGAGCTCAGTAAATCTAAAGTATTTAAGTGGTGTCAGTTTTATGTAATGGGTTTACAGGGAAATCATGCAATTGATGGGAAGTCAGCAGAGAAATTATTCATCACTTACTGTGATCAAAGGAAAGTGACAGGCTCAAAGCGTGCTCCGAACTCTCACCCCAGCACACATCATCATCTAAGTATTAGATCATCTATTAAGAAAACATAGTCCCTTTTGCTCCTTTTCATGATCGGTCAGAGTTTTGCTCTGCAACCATCAGTGTGGCACAGAAATGCCTGTTGTGTCAAATCAATCACCGTGGCAAGYGCCTTAGTCGACTTCAGGAGACTCAACGCAATGCACGAGCACATTCAGGGAGCACTGTGGAGTTTMTCCTGCACTGATTGATGGAGAGCATTTTCACCTAGGGCAAGAGCATAACCACTTCAGCTCRTGCTTCCCCATCTGACATGAGACCTAGACCAGGGCAGGATCTCAGAGGGTAAATCACCAGGAGACAATCAAGGGCCCTCATAAGCTGGTGATGAAATTCTTGATGCCTTCTGGAGGAGCTGGTATTTGTTCAGTGAGAAGTGTTTGCTGTGGGTTCCGATGAAAYGTATATGCAAGACTGCAAGAGAGACCTCCATTTTGCTAGTGAAAATTTAACAACTGCAACTGCATGCTCCTGCAGCATGAGTGAAGGCAACACTGCAGTACCCCTGACGACGCTGTCAGGTCCTGCCCTGCATAAGGGTACGGGGAGGACTTCCAGCCTGTGCATATGCTCAGCCAAGCCCTCTCGCAGCTTTCTTGCCCTTGAGCTCCCAGTCCCTCAAGGGTAAATACAGAGCAATCACGGGAAGGCAGTGGGGAATCAGCAGACTCCAAGGCCACCAGCTCACGTCCATACTCAGAGCATGGTTGGGACAGTGGCTGGAGAAGTGTCCTGCCTGAAGCCACCATCTCCCTTTGGCAAGTCAGGATCACGGGCAGGACTGGCATGTCCTCACGTTGGGCAATTGTTCGGTGAGCGGTGGTAGAGAGCAGGATGGTCTCCATTGCCCCTGGTCACCAATGCAGGGTTCAAGCRGGGCACCGCTCAGAGGCTGCGCGGGTTGGAGCCCAGCGTGTGCATCGTATCACAAGAGGGACATGTGGGGGCAGCCGCCTCCGCTGCTTCCGTGGCCCATTCAAGTTTTGCAGAGGTTTCTCCGTCCTCTTTGTCCACAATTTGCATTTTGCTGTGCTGTAGTTTCCCTATGGGGGGAGAAGCAGTGCCCAGCTACAGGATTGGTTTTTTACATTCACGTCACTGTAAGTCACATCAGTTCAGTCATCCTCTTTTGAGAAGGCCTGTTTACTTGCTGAGTGCATGCCATCATTTTTATGCTGATTATTCTATATATTGACAGATTGTGGTGTGACAGAATTGAGAGGATGTCACAGGGTACCAGTCAATGCTGCTGACTCAGAGAGGCAGAGGACTCCTTTCCTTATTCTGCGGTTGTCTGTATTGATTTCTTCACACTGGAAAGGCTGATGGTCACGGAGGGAGGAGGCCCCTGGGGTCATGGGTGATCAGAAGGGAGGGAAATAAATAGATAAAGCATTCCAGGATTATCTTAGGGAGCCAGGTCTGGTAGTAGAAGAGATGAGGGAAGGTTTCATCCTGGCCCTTCCCTCTCCTTTCTACCCCCACTATTTCCACCCTGCACATACCAGCCTATCCTGGGAGGTGTTTGCAGGGGCTGGTCTGTGTAGCATTTGAGTGAGGATGCCAGTGGGCTTGGAGCTGCTGCTATTAAAGCTGTGTAGGGTGTATTTTTGCATTCCTGATAATGTGCTGTCAAAGCTTGCTTCATGCCAGGAATACCAATGAGGAAAGGGAGCGGGGCTTGCTGGGCTGAAAGAAGAATCACGGGGTGCGTTTGGCACGCGGAGCAGAGGAGGGACAAGGTGRGCAACGGGGGAGGTGGGCTGAGAGCGGCCCTGAGAGCAGGACTTGGAGCTGCCAGGCAGCCTCCGCAAGCGAGCGCGCACACAGGGCTCTGACACCACAACACAGGGTCCCCTGGAGCTGCTTGGGGACTGGAAAGGGAAGGACATCTCGTTAATTACTTGTCCAGTTACCCTCATGGTGTGGAAAGCCACAGAAGTCTCCTTGTGACCTTCCTATATTTCAAGAGCACACTGAAGGTGGTTTATTGTGGGTGAGGATTGACTGCTTTTTTAAGCAAGGGAGAGCAAGAACAGTGTCTGATTGCTTTGTGTTTTAACCCTTTCATCTGCTTCTGCCAATGATTGCTGCATGTAGCAGGCTTGCCTCTCTGTGTGCTCACTAGCACATGTGTGAGTACATGTAAAAATGCACAAGCCATATATTATCCACCAGATATGAAAGTCTGTATGCTGAGAACTCTAGAGAGTTGTGTAGCACTTCTTTTGAGAAGACTTTCTTCCCCAGAAACCCAAGTTCAAAGTGCCACCAAGCAACTGTACAACTGTATTATGCCAGCCTGGTTGTACTATGCACATTCAGTGCAGATGGGAAGAGCTGAAGATCTGCTGTTACTCTGATGGGAGGTGTTGAATGGCCAAATAAAGCTTTATTTTCCATTTTRCTTTTCCGCTGCCATGAAGCACTCATGAATGAACAAAAAGGTGCTGCCGTTCAAACATCTTTTGGAATTGGGCGATCCTTACCACTCTGTGCTGTTTTGAAACAGCYGCATGGTGTGCTGGGTGGATACTCCACCACACAGTGCTTTACCACAAGCATTTATATGTTCTACARTGTTCCTTGCAGTGTATTGTCAGCTGCATGTCTGAAGCAAGTGAGATCTGGAGGGCATGAGATGCTGTCCAATACAATCCCTTGATTACTTTCTTGCTAACTCCAAAGTGCCAAGGTTTGGGGACCCAGTGTTTTCTGCCAGCTCCTGTGAGTAAGGGCATCTCAACTCCCTCAGTGCATAGTGATTGCAATGGGAAACCTATTCCAGTTCAGTCTGGCAGGCACGCARCTTTGAGTGCCTTTGCATGAGTGAAGAAACAGCCCCTGGCATAATTGCCATACTGCTGTGGGGATGCTGTAAAAGGAGAAAATGAAGGAAGTTGGGCAATTAATTCAGACTTTTATTTTCCTGGACTGACTGCTGCTTCTGGAAGTCAACAACCATGACAGCATTGGAGAACTGGGATGATGTRCACTTGGGTGAATGATCCTCCTCTGGTGCAGTTTTGACAGTGAGATCTGGCCATGCTCCCTTCTGGATCCCATCATCCTTTGTCCCTTTTCACCTAGTTGCTGATGCTGCAGGTGTAGAGGAGGTGGCTTTGCCACCTGGGCAGATTCTAGGGAGGCAGCACAGTTCCCCAGCACAAAGGGAACTCTCCCAGGCTACTGCTGAGGTTGAGCAGTTACAATGATAAAGACTGGCCTCAATATTGCAAGAAGGCTGTAGAGATAGTGTGGACAAGGCGATCACAGCAGCATCATATCCTATCACCCAGCACAGGTTGTCTTAAGCAGGCAACAGCCCAAGTCARTGAGTCCCTGCAATGCCTGTGTCATGCGGATACAGATTCACCAGGCTGGCCATTCTGCAGTGGACATAGGCAGAGATACTTCTGATATCCCCACACTGCTTTCTCCCACACTCTGAGCTCTGAGGACAGCATGCCATGCACAGACTACGGTCCAGATTTGATCTGGCCTCGCACTTTCAAAGGGGTGGGTTGAAACCTGAAAGAAAGGATTGGTGTGCTGGCTGCAGTGGAATATCACCAAAGACCTAAGAATGGTGTGACTCAAAGAGCCAGAGGAAATTTCAGATATGTTCAGTCCAGAAGCAGTGCCAAACGTGTGGATAAGTTGAAACACAGAGTATTTTCAACCTGATGCTCCTTGCGCTATGAGGAGTTGAACCTGAAGAGTTCAGCTTTCCTCTAAACCACAGATGTCATTTCTAGTGCTGTAACTCAGGAGACACCTAGGGCTGGCTGAGGTCTGCAGGGTAATTGGACTCAGAGAGGAGTTCACCCACTACAGCTGCACCAGACAGTGCACGTTGATTTCACAGCCAGATGGTGTAGTCARGTCATGCAACCGCTCTCTCAGAGACAAGAGAAACAATAAATCAGTAAATGACCTAGGGTTTCCTACAAGAATTGGAGAATTGTCACCTTGGGACCCCAGTAAATCTGTATTTGCTGGTCAAAGATGGATCTCCAATGTCAGTCTGGGCAAGAGTCTGGAGATTGCTCAGTTGTACCTTAAAGCCTTCAGTGCTAATTTCTTCCTCTTTCCCCCCACAATCTTACTCCTTTTTTTTTTTTTTTTTTTTTTTTTTTGAAGGCATTCTAGATCA
>NW_020454261.1:805768-904017 GCF_003342845.1 Nothoprocta perdicaria
TTTCAGGTATACTTCAGTTTTTACTTTGCAGCACCTTCTTGGCATTTCAGGATAAATCCTTATTATCAGAAATGATTTTTTTTTTTTTTTTTTTTTTTAGTTCAAAACAGTCTAGAACTAAAGCCCATGTTATAACGGTTAGTCATTTGAAAGTGTGGAGCCAGCTGCTAAAATAGCAGAACTGAAGTGCAGAATAAAAAGTGAGACAGTGATTAAGACTGATTTCCTGTTGCAGCGTCATATGGTTCACTCTGGCTAGAGACGTTGGGCCATTGATACTAGCAGTGTGAAACGTTTCTAAGTATTGGCCTTGGGCTGATTGAATCAATCTTATACTATCCTACGCACTTAGTTATCTGAGTACTTTGTAGCCATTGCTGAGTGTGCTGTTCTGTGCCCAAAGAAGTGATGATGATCCCATCCTATAAAGGCTGAAAGTATAGCAAGGCCTTGCCATTCTGGCCATGCAGAATATGCCTGGCTGAGTCTAGATTAGAACCAGGTTTGTTGAAACCAAGCCAGCCACAGAGCCCACTGAAGTTTGTTGCTGAGTTATATCTGGATTTGCTGAAGGAGATGATGCACAGGATTTGGGGACATTGATCCTCTGCATTTTCTACCTGTCTCTGTCAATAAATTGATTTAAGCCCTCTGTGTAGCACTACACAGGAAGAGAATGCAAAAGGGAGAAATYGCTGCTGAAGTAATGGTCAGCCTCCCTAGGTGATGATGTTTGCTCTGAAGGCATGTGGTTTGTCTCCTGTCCATAGAGTTTGGTCTTTTTGGTCCCTAGATATCCTGAAAAGGCACATATTTCAGAAGTTGCTTGACTTATCTTTTTTTCATTTATCATAGAAATTTGTGGAGAAAAAAGAGGTGAGAGCAAAGGAGAGGTTGAGCTAATTGCTGGTCCTCTGAGATCATTATTCTTTGATACATTTTTGTTGGTGCCATAACCAGCTTCTGTTTCTTTTTTTCACCCGGGAATTGCAAATCACTGCTGTCATGTGTGTGCTGTAGCAGCTGGTTGGCGCATGCTGTAGACCAAGTTTGAACCTTGGCATGTGTCAGCAGTCCATTTACAGCACTTCTAATGGCAGCAGTGACACAGCTCAGGGACGGGAGTTTCCTGTGCTAGCTTGCCCATCAGAGAAAGCCTGTTGCATAACCCTGTCATGTACGTCTGCTGAAAGGTCAGAGCCACGGCTGCAGTGGTGTTTGCTGTGCACTTTATGGCGACCACTCTGGTTATCTTGGCAGAGAAGCAGCTAAATGAGCTACTATTGCAGGCTATGGCAGGTAGAGGAAAGGAGGGGAACAGAGAGAAGCAGGAATCTCGTTGTCTGGGTGCAAAGCATGTGGAATTGGTTCCTTACACTTTTACGATAGATGCTATAGCTCCTTCCCCTCTCCGTGCCCATCACTTCACATTGGGCACTGCGGGTTGGGTTGCCATGAGGCAGCTGCTGGGCTGCAATGTTAAAGCTCTCAGAACTTGCACCAGCAGGCTTGTTCTCTGCCGTGGTTCCTCTGCTATCATGTGGCCCAAGAAAYGCTTGCCGTGCAGGAATAAATCAAAAACACTGGCAAGTCCCCTGCAAGGTGGGGACAAGGAGACATTTGTGAGTGTGGGGAGAAGCAGATGAACAGTTTTTTCAAGCCCACCTCTGTAATTTCACTCACCCTCCAGATATGTCCAGCCTGAGAAGGGGCAGGAGAGATACTGGTCTTCTCTGATAGCACTAAAGGCTTTTTGTGAACTTTTGTACCCCCTCAGCAAAACACCTCCCATTTCTTTCTGAGTTTGAAAGTCAGAGGAGCTCCCTCATGAACCCAGGTGCTGAAACCACTGGATTCCTTTTCTATTCTTTGCTGCATAAAGGACAGTTACCACTGAATTCAGCAGCTTACCACTGCCTGAAGTTCAATGCCTCACGTTGTTGGGTCATTCTTGCCCCTCATCTCTCCCAGGTATCGAAGTCACAAGATTCACCTCCCAGACAAGCTTCACCTTTGCATCTACACAGCACTTGCATGAAAGGCCCTCGGCTTGGACAGAATTTTGTGCTACAGATGCTGTGTTTGTGGACTTGTGACCATACATAAATACTGTCTGCATCTCAAAAGCCATATCCCACCTAGCAAAGAGTAGAATACTGCCATTTTCGATCAGAAGCATATGGTGAATTTGTTTCTGAGGGCAGAATCTGGGCATTGGGCAGTAATTGTATTGATCATAACTCATCAGTAGTTATTAGAGAAATGTGTTCTGCATTTTTCACAGACCAGACCAACATGCAGGAAAGGGTTTGGTTGTGGTGGTGTCACTGAAGATGTGCTGATTGACAGAAGCCAAGGTAATTTCCCTAAATTGGAATCCTCTACTCCCGTTTCTTTCCTCTAATCCAAGAGTATTTCTCTACCTGAGCACAGCCTGGGGTGTGTGCATTCCAGGCAGAAGAAAAAAGGGGGAAGAAGGGGGAGATCCCTCTGATCATGACAGAACATGGCACATCATCATGACTATGGAGCAGGAGGAACCATTGCTGTCTGGTTACAGAGCAATGACTTCTTGCATTCCCAAAGAGAGTCTTGTAACATCCACTGCCATGAGGGAGAGTGATATTTTATACTCTTTCATCCCAAAGGAGTTCAAAGTGCTTTTCAGCCTGCTTTCATACTGCTGAGAAAAGGATGATCAAGAGGTTTTGTGTGGAATGCTCTTCCCTGATGGAGCAGCAGCAGCTAGCACTGCAGCTGCRGCGTTGCCAGTGCAGGAATAACTTCCAATAGCTCTTGAAATGAGCTGCTTCTACTGATGAGCAAAACAGCCATCAAGCAACATGCTGTCATTCTCTGAGTCAGAAGGAAGCTGCCCAGGATTATTTTTAGTATTTTAGGAATGGTTTCTGGGGGTTTGGGTTAAAGGAGAGGAAATAGCAGAGATACCAAAAGGTAAACAACTGTTTTTAGAGTAGAGAGTCCAAGGATGCCTTAGRGGTGGTAGCAGATAACGGGATGCAYATGAGTTCATGGTGCAAAATGCTGTCGTTTTTGCCAGAGAGATCTTGCATATCCAACAAAGGAGGAAACAATGCTTAAACATAGCCTTGATCTGGTGACACCTGAAACATTTTAGAGTTCTGGTTTCCCGGACCAGGAAGGATATGGAAGAACTAGAGGATATGAAAAAAACAACAAATCTGCTGCAAGGATCAGAGGATGTGACAGGTGTGTTCTTCTGGGGCAATCCAAGTGTCTTTAATTAAACTGCCGCAACCACAAATAGCCATTTTGCTGGGAAGTTTTGAATCATGGCATAGAAAACATAACAGGCAATGACACAGTCCTGCCCTCACGTTGGTGGGCTAAGGAAGGAGAGGAAGGATGGGAACAACTTGTTTCAGAAGCAGCATCAGCTGCTGTGAAGAGGCAGAGCGGGTCAGACACAGAGGGTCCTGGTGTCTGCGTTTCCATCAGCCAGGTCTTGCATGCAGAGGTGCTCAGGACCCGTTGTGTAGGACCTGGGTTGGGCAGTCTCCRTGAGGCTGGTGGGACTGCCTGGTGCTTTCTTGCTTTGCTCAGCCAGATGCTCTTGCCTTGAACTGTGTCCAGCACAGCCTAAGTGCTGCAGGCCATGCTTTGATGTACGTTTCGTTCTGCAGTCCAAGGCCTTGGCTTACCCATCCCTGCCTCTCATACTTGCCCCTTGCCATGGTTATTTGTGAGAGCTGAACTAGGGAATTGATCCAGCTTTTAAATAATCTACTGTGCAGGCATGCCTGAGCAATGGCTCTTCTTCTGTACTGGTTAACTCTGCGCCGTGTTTGGAGGTGTTGAGAGAGGTGTGAGGGCCAGGGAACCAAAGGAGGTGTTCATGTAAGGTGTGAGCTCGTCCTGCCACCAAAGAAGCCYGTGTTAAGCCAGGCATTAAGTCCCTGGGGCTGCCTCCAAGAGAGGATGCTGTTAGGAGGAGGAGATGGTCCTGTGCCACGTGCTCTAGGTGACCCTGCGTGAGCAGGGGGGTTGGACTCGATGACCTCTGAGGTCCCTTCCAACCTTCGGCATTCTATGATTCTATGAYTCTATGATTCTATGGGGCAGGCACGCGGTTTACACATGCACGCTTGCCGAGCAGGCATCAAGAACAGCAAATGTCAACAGCAGAGCCAAAAGTCCATTGGCTTGTGTTTAACTCTGTTTACAATGCTTGTGAGTAGACAGAAAAGGTCATTTTATTTGGTGGGRAGGAGAGGAGAAAAGGGGCATAAACATTGAAACCACGTGGGCTTGACACGTTCCCTCAAGAAATAGCATCTCTGCGATGATGGGTAAGCAACAAGGAAATAACTGAGAGATGAAAACCAGCTTGCCCCTTAGCAACACTCTCTCTTCATCTCTCCTCTTGTGTATCTTTTTGCTGCCAAGAATAGGGAATAAAACAACCAGGAAAAAAAATAAAAAGAGGGAGGGGGGAAAAAAAGCAATGAGATGGGTTTTGAATGCATGCCAAGGTTGATTTAATTAGATGTATTGAATTCGTTAACTTTTGAACGACGTGTCTGCCACGCAGCACAAATTATAAGTTGCGAGCGGCGACGGCAGCACAGTACTAACCTGCCAAAAGGTTCACCAAAGCAGAAAGATTGACCTACTTTTATCAGATCTGAAGGGAGCGTGGATGAACGCCTTCCTCGCGCCGTCACTGAGCTTCCTTTCTATCTCTCTGCTCTCCGGAGCACTGCCTCCACCATGAATCTTTTCTTAGAAAGGGAGCTCTCCTCTTCACTTGGKGAGGTCATGGTGCCCTGCAGTAGCACTTGAGCTTGTGCAAAAATACATGGCTGTGTATGTTTCTGTTACCCATGCAAGACAGATTGCTCTGAGTGAGGGCTCTTGCCTTATGTAGGAAATGCTGGCTCCTGTCTAACACTGATTTTATGTTTTTCACTCATTGCATCCTTTAAAAATACTCTGATATTCTCTGGTAATACAYCTAAATGCTGTTACAGCTTATAAAKGTGACAAAATCACCCATGAGGACTACCAGGGCAACCTACAGCAATTGCTTTCAGCTGTAGATGTGTCTCTCCTTTCCTTTTTGGTGTGTGCCCATGTGTGGTTTCAGCTGAGTCTTGCCTTGGAATTGYCCATCTCTGAAAGATGATTAGCAGCATCTCTGGCAGAAGATCTGGCTTCTTTGGAGTTTTGTCCTTGACCTGCTCTGTTAGGCTGCACAAGACACTTTGCTGCTCTGCACCTCTTTCCTCTTGCCTTGCCTATGCAGCTTGTGGACCATTCCGAACCAGGAATGCTCCACATCACACCTTGCTGCAAGCCCTTGCCTCAGTCGGATGCAGATTACATCTGTAAAGAATTTATCAGGATGAGGGAAGAGGCGTATAAAAAAATTCCAACTAAATTTCATAGAGGTTATCAGAAGGAATCACCCTGTTGCTGCTCCCAGCCTCACTGTATTGTTTGTAGTACTCCTGTGCAGATTTGTGCCAAAGACCTAAGGTTCTCCTTGCAGACAGCAATCACAGTATCCTTGTGTGGGACCTCCCAGACAGGTAGTCTCACAGCCAGACTTGAACAACTGAATTGCATCCAGATGTTCTGCCTCCTGTACCAGTCACGAGTCTAACTCCTTCCATTCATTTGCAGGTCTTTTATTCATTAGTATTGCTGGAAAAAAAAATGCCCTATAGAGTGGAAAACATCCATCAGGTGGTGCAGAGTGAACACTGATCTCCCAAGATACCAATATGACAGAACTAGTTCTGTGGTAGTGAATGTTTGTCAAGACCCTCAGAGAAATCAAGAGATCAACGGAGAAGTCTGAGAAGTACTAGAGAGTACTAGAGGTGCTAGAGTACTCTAGAGTACTAGAGTACTAGAGGTGCTGTATGAAACTGAGCTAAGTYGGTTGAAAATCTTTGTGTGATTAATTTAGGTTCTGTGCAGGAGCTTACTGATATGAGGGGGAAGTTGTYTGGTTTGACATACCAGCAGGCCCTTCTAAATCTTTGCATTACTAGTATCAACTCTATCATGATACCAGTGCTGCCTTATGAATTGTAAAGCTGATCACCTAACATGATTGGGAACTTGCATGTATCAGTTGGGAAGCTGAGATRAAGCAGTGTTGGGGAACTTGTATGAGGTCACATACATGACACAACTAAGCCGTTTCCCACCAACAAAGTACTGGGCTTTTCCTCTTACTGACACTAGCATGGTGTCTTCTCCTGAAACTGCAGCACCCCTCAAGTATTTGAGAGGTAGAGATGAAGGAAGAAATATTATCATGGAAGAAGATAGATAGGACAGATGGAAGGAAAGAGCTATCTGCTTCTGCAGAGAGGACTTCTCTGCATAGTTTTGAGGCTGCTTTGAGGATTCATGATTCAGCTTTCAGGTTGGTTGTTGATAGTTAGGATGTTTTCATTTTGACTTCATCTGTTGACAAGGCAGTAAGAGCCCTGAGAAGACTCGTATCTCTCCATCAGGTATGACTAATTTGTATTGGGACAGCCGTATGTGCGATAACAGTTCTGTTTTTCTCTAGAAGAGCTCCATTACAGACTGCCTAGTAGCCGAGCCCCATCAAGTGTTTTTGCAGGAGTTTTGCTGATTGTGCAGCCCAGATAACTTGTGAGTGAGCAAACATGGAAAGCTTTGAGTATTCAACCCAGTATGTGAGACACTCAAAAACCAGAATCAGACTTGTCTTATCGCTTGTCTGAACCAAGCTTTTAACCATACATTGTCCGTGCTCTTCAGGAAACAATCTAATCTGAGATCCATGACCTTGCAATGAAGTGCTGTCTTTTAGGGAAAGCCACTAGGAGCTCTGTGAAATGACAGGCCCAAGTCTAGATGCTGGCAGTTACTGCTACCTCTGCAGTTCACTGTTCCGCTCTGTTCTCCCCATTTTTGCTTTGGAGATCCAAAGTCCATCCATACAAAATGCATTGTACAAAGGCAGAAAGTGTGATTTTACTTAGTCATGTACTCAAAAAACAATCTCTCACAGAAAAGCTTTACACGTGGCAGAAGTGGTAAAAGTCCTCTGTGGAAGTTCTCTCCTGTTAGGTCCTGTTTATGCAGGAACTCAGTTTTCTTTTTGATGCAATCTGAGAGCTGAATTTAAGCTTACTGTAATTAAATAGTTTGGCCTCYTGCCTTCCAAGGTAACCCTTCTATGTTAGACTGAAACCTGTGCTGCTCTCTGAACAAGTGTGTCAGTACAGATGTGCAGATGACTTCAAGACACCACTTCAACTGATCAAATTTCCTTATGCAGAAAGGGCTTCAATTTGCAACTCTTTCGCTTGGCAGGGTTTAATCTTTCTCTTGATTATAATGTAAACCTCTGTACAAGAGGCTGCACACATTTAAAAGATGGCATGTATTTGATGGAGATCATTATTTCCTCCTCTAGGAGGTTTGTAGCTCTCTGGAAGTTGAAAGCCCACATGTGGGTAGTCCATCAAGCATGTGGAGATACCAGAGAACTTAGTATCATTATGCCCCTTTTTCATGAGAAGAAATGATAGGTTTTCCTGCTTCCAGCAAGATACCCCTTTTGATTTAGGAATAGAAGACTACTTCCATTACAATACTGGAGCTGGACTGTAATTTATAACTGAATGTTAGAGGAGTTAGTCAGTAGAAAGTCAGAAGCCTCCAGGGTAATTCACCAGGAGGTAGTCAGTGCTAACATGCTGAGGATGGTGAGTTCCCACGGTAAATTCACCAAAGGACAATTTCAATTTTCTTCTCTCCTTGTTACATTGGCTTTCTTTTTTGTTCATAGAYGACTGGAATTATCTAAGGAGCTGTAGGCTCTGGACATCTGAACAGAGAGGGAAAACTCAAGACGTAAACTTGGAGCAGATCATGCCATGGCAGCTGTACATATAAATAAGGAAACTGAACTTCTGAAAGTGTGAGAAACCTCTAGACACTGGAAGAGGGTGCTTGAAATTAYGGCCTTGCTCTATGCAGGGTGAGTTTGCCACAGATGAGGCACTCCTTGTAGGGGTTATTTAATGTATGTGTGGCTTTTTAAATAAGAATGCATCAACTTAACGTGATTTAACCAGCTCCAATGTCCTTTGACTATAAAAATAATTCCTTTCCCATTCTCTTGGACTCCTCAGGAACCTTCAAAAATTCTATTTAAAGTCATGAAAAATACAAAAGAGGAACCGAACAATAAAGTCCTTCCAGTGGTTCCAGTGGTTTCGAATTTGAGAAGTATGGAAGTTAAGCATTGCAAGGTGAAATTCATACAGCAGGTGCTGGTGCTCACTGCTTTGTAGCAGAGCTGCCTGAAGGAGCATGTACCTTGTGTTTCTGTGACTCTATTTTAACCTAAACTATCTATGAAGATGGGATAGTGGTAGTCCAACCCTTTGGACATGGGAGTGCCAGGGCATGGGCACACATGCCCATTTTCTGTACCATCTTCCAGCTGGGTTTGCTAAGGTGGATATTGCAACAACAGGATCTAGCACAACTTGTCTGTCAGAGCCTGATCCTGTCCTTTGTTCAGCTCTTTTTGTTCAGACACATCGGCAGCATTCTGGGAGGGAACATGTGATGTCATTTGCCATATGTGCTGCCACCAYGGAGGGCTGCAGCAGGAAAGACCTGTCAGTGGTCAGAGTAATTCTCCTTACTCCTGTTGGCTGCACTCTAATGTACTGAAGGGAGAAAAGAAGACACGTTGTCTAGTAATTACGACCTAAAAATGATGGCTGTGCAAAGTCCACCCTTGTTTTGACTCCAAGGAGCTGCTGCACACAACACCTTCACAGATTTTCCTTAACAGGCTCCTTTTCACTTTTTCCAGGGACTTGCACTGTACTTCATTTCAGACGGATCCAGTGAATTAACATATTGTTGCTTCTGCTGGGGTAATTGGCTGCCCAGGGTCTACTCTGTTTCTGCACAAGTCTTCCCTGCTTCCCAAGCAAAAAGCATCCTTTACCTCCACCAAACAAAGCTGCAAAGTATTACCCCGAGACCTTGCTCAAAGGAACAGGGAATGGGAGGGTGGAAAGAGGAGAGGGATCCTGTTTTCAAAGGCATGTCTGGCTTCAAGGCCTCACCTATCAAAGAGGAGGAGGTAGAATTTTCCTTTTTTTTTTTTTTTTTTTTTTTTTTTTTTTTTTTTTTTTATTTTTTTTTTACCTTGAGCCGTGACTTCCTTTGCTGATTTATACAGTCTCCGTTATGGATGCAGTTGCAGAAATTTAGATCAACAAACGCCATAGCAGTAGCTCGAAGTCTATATAACTGCTTGAAATAAGCCAGCCTGTGTTAGACAGGGGTTTCAGCACAAGCTGAAACTCAATAATCCAATTCTCTTTTCTGTACTAAAAATAAAAATCTATGAATAGATAGGCATAAAAATGGTTACTGGCCTTACTTCCAAGTATAAAAAAGCCCACATGTGGATAAACCCTTAGAATTCTCTACAGCCCTGTGAGAGTAGACCACATTTTAAAACATGTTAGCAAGTTTATTTTCAAAGTTGGACCAATTTCTTAGAGTCCATGCAGTTTTGCACTTTTAAAAGATGTTATTTGGTCATGACGGACTTCTGGTAGGGAGCTGGCATCCCCTTAGGCTTAGGTTTCAAAAAAGAAATGTGGTTATGTGCAATGTCAGGAGGTAGTTTTGTATCTTAGCACACTTTGGCTGTCAAACAGGCATGAAGAGGGCAGAGACTGTCAAGACACTGGGAGAAAGGGGAGGAGGTTCAGTGGCTCTGCTGCTGCCCTCTTCAGTGACCTTGGGCAAGAAGATGGACATCCCCTTTTACATCTCCTCCTCTCCTGCTCACTTAATGCATGTGACAGTTGCCTCATTGTTTTTATGGATTTTTCTAAGAAGCAAGAATTCGGTAGCTATGTCCATTATGTCTCTTTTCATCTTCTTGGTTGTGACATTTCCTGTCTCTTAGCCACATAAATTATTTTGACTGGAAGCAAAAYGTTGCTCAAATGCCCTTTACAAAACAAAGGGCTGGAGAATGGAGGAAAGCGATGCTGGCAGAGCAGCTGGTTCATCTTGAGCCAGAGCATTGCAACTTGTAGTTTTTTGGGGAAAAAAATATTGAAGCACCTAGATCCTGTGCAATAGAGGCTGCAACCTTGGGCAGTACAGAGAGCCTTTATATAGTCTATGCTATACGCTGGTCTTAGGAAATCCTGTTTGTTCTGTAAATATGTGTGTGTGTGTGTGGAGGAAGCAGGAGGTATGATTGCTCTCCAATACTACTCTTATGTGTGCTACAGATGGAACATGGGCAGAATTTYCTAGGCCACTGATTCCCAAATTGCTCATTCCAAACTGAGATGGACAGTTCATGCGCAGATCACTGTGGGACAGGAGGCATAAATGAAGTTTGTTATGTCCTAAGGGAAAGGTCTTATGGATTTTAGGGGCTGCCTTTTCAGTCTTCAAAAGTTGAACTGGATTTATTCTGAAAAGTTTATGTTTTACATCTAGAGAAGGTGAGGAAAGGGCGAACAAGAAACATTTGTTATGAGGTTTGATTCACTATCTGTAGTACAGCTGGGCTATCTTTATGATGGACCCGACCACAGATTTGTGATTCTTTTTTTCTTTCTTGCTATATCACTTGGATAKTATCACATCACAGTCCTGAAACACTGTATGTTTCCAGTCCTTTCTTCAACAGGCTCAGGACTGGCAGTTAGAAGGTRGATGATAGGATTATGGGATGACTGAGGTTGGAAGGGACCTCAGGAAGTCTCTACAATCTTCTCCTTTGAGCAGGGTCAGCTATAAGATCAGGGTCAGCTATGAGATCAGACTAGGTTGCTCAGATTCTTGTTCAGTTGTSTCTTGAAGACCTCCAAGGATGGACAGTACACAGCTTCACGGGGGAAAAGTGGGGGGAAAAAAACTCCTTTTAGCCAATCTGAACCTCTCACCTTTCAGCTGATGCCTACGGTCTCCTGCTGACATCCCATTTGCTGTCATACTCCACAGAGTTGCTCCTTGCATAGTGAGTCACAATCTAAATCACAACAGGGGCTCATCCTTGCCCACATCCATTTGTCCATGCTGAATTTCCTGGAGTTCCTGTTTGGCCATTCCTTCAGCCTTCCCTCAAGCAATGTGGCATTAGCTGAGCTGCTGGTTACTGATCCGGTCTGTGCTCTTTTTAAAAGGACTGCCTCTGGAAAGCCTTAATATTTCTCACTGCCTTGGAGAGAAGTTGTGAGCGTGGAATAGTCCTAGTTTGACAAGGGCCTCTTCTTGCTTCAAATGGACTGGACTCCATTTGAGAGAAGGAGAAGGGGGAGAAGGAAGGGAGAAGGTTTGGCCTTAATAGATAAATTGCTGAAGCCAGTTCTGCAGAAAAAGTGCAAAGAGGTGCAGTGGTATAATTATCACAGTCTCAGTTACTCATCTGTAAAGCAAGTATTTACTTGCCACTGTGCTTTCAGTGGGGCTGTGACTGTTAAGGGCCATGAAGTGCTGAGATGCTGTAATAAGAATGCAAAGTATAATTTAACAAAATTGTCTTGCTATGCCGGCTGCACAAGAGGAAGCCCAATTCCAAGTAGCCATGTATACCTTATTGAAACAAATACACTGATTTTATTTTATGCTGTCAACAGCTGGTATACATAAGCTTGAAAAGGCACTGACAACCTATATTCTGTAATATAGGTTGACAATGTATATTCTGTAAAATCCGAGAGTTTTGGGAAAAATCTTTTTTTAATAAGATACTAATTTCAAAAAATGTTGTTTTTCATTACAGTGTAGTAGAGAAAAASATGAAAAGGGAAAAGGAAAGACAGAAAGACCTGTACAATTGTTTTAAAGGTTTTCCACTGTTCCGTTGAAGTTCTTGTCAGGAAATGAGACTGACTAATATGGGATTAGAATGAAACTGCATATCACAAGTCACTGTCAAGTGCATTAAGTGAYCGCATTGAAAAGGAGTAAAAAATGTGTTCTTACTAATGCCTTTCTAGTCCATAGGAATCTTAGCTGTGGCTTACAATTGTAGTAGGGTAAAGATTTGCATTTTAATTTGGCGGTTTTCCTTTTTACTCTTCTGTTTCCTACCAGCTAATTTGGTGCTTTGTTAACTGTGAATCTGGAATGCAAATAAACTCACCTGCTTGTTTTTCTTTCATTTTCAGGTTTTCTAACTATGGAAGATCTCCTGTGGAGTTGCATCATGCTCTGCTGCCCCTAGAACTGTGCACATATATTTGGGAGTGATGAAGAACTGCAATGTACTGCTGCATATTGCTTTAGTGATGAGAGAGGCTCTCTGGCATGTCATACAGCACCAAAATCCATTCCAGTGTTGACAGCAAAAATCCTTATCATTTTTGTATTTTTTTCCAACACAACTGAAATCTGTTGTGGATTCTTTGTATGCAAATCCAGGTGGTACTGCAACAGCAAAAACAGCCCTGAAAGCAGTCACCAAGATAAACTTGGAAAGGGGAACATTCCTGGTTATCATTTTTTTAACATTTGGTTTTCTTTTTTTAGTTCTGTGCAAGATACTTCTTTCCTCTCCCTTTCTTACAGTAGTTAATGTTTKTTCTGGCAGAGCTCTTATTATATGAATTACAGTTCTTCTTGCATTTTATTTGGCTCCATATCAATATACATGAATAAGAGGCAGAAAGTGCTGGAAATTGTCATTAACAGTCCTTGTTACTCTGCTCTGGTGTTTCCTGATGTTGAACCTCGTATTGCAAATTGCAATATGCCTGTAGTGATGATCAGTTCAGGAAGGTGTGCTCAGGAACCCAGGAAAGTAAAGAGAAATGGAAAACAAAAAGAAACGAATTCTGAARATACTTGGACTGAAGGAATCAAATTGAAGCAATATATTTTGGGTCCCTGCTGTCTTAGGTTGCTGAAGTTCAAGGAGTAAAGCCTGGTTTCTTTGGAAAATTTGGCAAGGTTTTTGACAGTGWCTTAAACAGAAGTAGGATTTGATCCTCCTGAAGCAGCTTAAGAGATGTCATGATCAACATGGCACTGAGGTGACAGGAGCTTGGTCACCTCCTTGCCCTGATGAAGCAAACTCACTTGTGCCCTGCTTATGCTGTGTAAGTATCATCAGGGCTGCAAGGGACAAAAAAAACAAAGACTCCTGTAAAAAATTCTCCAGATGGGACATCTCCGAGCAAAAGAGAACTGCAGAACTCCATGCCTGGAGACTATTCCAGTCTGCATCCAGGGATACTCTCCATGGTCCRGGTCTCATCGAATCATACTGTGGTTGCTCTGGCATTTGTGTGGGCAGTGGTGATAATTGTTGCATGTGATGCTTGTTTTGTATTTTGTGTTTTTTTTTTTTTTCTTAATGTAAAATTAACAGTCAAATTGTGTTGGTAGACTGCAAACTTGTTGGAACTTTTATCTACTCAGAATGTGAGGACAAAGGAGGGAAATTTGCTTTGACCAGTTTGGTGGCCATGCATGCAACATCTGTGAGCTGAAAGCAAAGCAACAGTCAGATACCCAAACCCATCTGGGGTTCAACTGATAAGATGTATTTAAAAGGCAAAGACAATTCTAAAAGAGCTCTGGCAAGTGGCTGAAGCCTTGAATGCTGAGTCTTTTTTAAAAAGGGGATTTCATAAGGGCTAATATGAACAGAAATGGCTCTTTTGTGGTTTTACACATTCCAGACATGCCAGGACTGTTCCTGTCAAGGATGGGCAGTCTCTGGGCTGCTTTTTTTTTTTGGTTTGGGTTGCTTTTTTCTTTTTTTTTTTCCTTCTTTGTGTTTTTTTTCTTTTTATTTTCAAAGTATTTTTTTTGCAGAATGTATTTTTGTAAAAGCATTTGCCACAAGCTAGCAGCTTAAACAGTGAAAAATAAATGAGAGCTGCAAAATCATTRCAGGATCAGTAATGGAAATTATAAGGCTAATAACTAAACTGGCTGTGGTGTTTTACCCGGTCATCTGTCTGTGCTACTGCGTTGTTGGGATCACCACTATTGCACACTATGACTGCTTCTTGTTTGATGATTTAAAAGCAGAATTTTACCTGTTGGTTACCCAAAACCTCCAAAGACCGGATGCCTTAGGCTTTTGTAGCATACACAGAAGCAATACTTTTACAGATGAACAGTTGTTAAATATGAATCCCTGCAGTGTCAATGTAGTTCTAAGATCATACAATAACTGTTGAAGGAACATTAATTTCCACAGATTCATGGGTACAAAAATGGGATATAGACATTCTAGCTCAGAACTGGGTTTCAGGCAGGCCGCATCAGGTTAGTTTGCACCTGTCTACTTGACCTAAATGAGATTCAAATTGTCTTAAGAATTTCCACTGTCAAAATGGCAGTATCTTGAATAGTGCCTTGAAACAGTCAAAGCCTCATATACAGTAAAACACGGGGTATTTGTTGTAGACCTGGCGTGTTAAGTAGGTGTTTAATTCATAAACCTGCATAACCTGTTCTTATAGGGCTACATGCTGCTCCTCTCGCTGCACTTGCAAGTGCCTCCTGGGCAACAGGAGCTCAAAGACAGTCGGAAATGCAGAGCCAGAGGCACTACTGCAGCCCGGATGGCTGGGGTGTTGTGGAGAGCGTGGCTGTAAGAGTGTGGAATTATCTGTGGAAGTCAAAACTCCCCGAGGGACCTGCATGGACACTCGGCACCTTCAGTRTTGGACTCCTGATACCACAGCCATGCAGCAAGCTTGGAGTGGGGGCAAGTCCAGTGGTACTTAACTGTGACCCTAATTTCTCAGCGACGGAGCAGGAAACTAGGTCAAGGTCTTCCTGAAGGAGGCCGAGCCATTAGGTCATAGATAACTGCTCTGAGAATTTGCTTTTCAGCCTGGCTTCTACCGTGGCAGCGAGTGAAGGCAAAGTGTGTGATACGGCAGACAAGAAAGTGTCTCTTCGAAAGTGTCAATAAACGAGACACTGTTGGAATGAACCCTCCAGCGGGGTTTTATTAAAGATGAATATGGTTATTTAGCGAGGAATGCGTGCTTGCAGGAACAGGAGTGAAATTAGGACGTGGTGCTTGGACTCCATTCCCACCCTCAAATGCACACTCATGGAATGGAGACGGGAGAAATCTCAGGGCTGTTGCCTGGGCTCTTGTAGGTCTGTGGGTGAAACAACTTTCATATCCAGCATTGTCATCAAATACTTAACTGTCTTGCAAGATATAAGGAAGGGAGAATATGTTTTTGTTTTTATTTTATTTTATTTTATTTTATTTTATTTTATTTTATTTTATTTTATTTTATTTTATTTTATTTTATTTTATTTTATTTTATTTTATTTTATTTTATTTTATTTCTAACCTGAGGGGAGCTTGATCTTGAGCCGCCTCCTCTGGTTGCCATTTTAGACTTGCTTCCTCAGGAGGAGGGAAAAAAAAAAAGAAGAAGAAAAAGTCTCCTTTAACCCTTGATGCTTCCAGCCACAGAAATCTGAAAACAAAAATTTGGAAGGTATAGTTAGCAGAGAGCTGTTTTCCTACTGTGCTTATCTCATGATGAATAGTTTRTGAAGTGGATTTCACTTTAGCCTTTCAAGGTCTCTGCTGTAGAAGTATTTATCAGTGTAAGGCCGTACTACACTTTACAAGTGGTAGGAAAAAAAATCGCTTTTATAAGTAGATTTTTTTTTCCTTTACAGGTCATACAAACGGAAAGCTGAATGTTTGGAAAATTTTTATTTCTAACAAAAATAACTTTTCCACAGTGTTATCTAGCATGGTAAAACAAGAGGACTTTGAATTGAATTTTAATGTAGATTTCATTTATATACCCACAGCAAAAGATTTCTTTGAGACACTGTAGTTATCTTTCTCTTAACATATGCTGTATGGGTGTTTCATCCTTTAAAATATCCAATTTTTCCCCTTTGGCAGTTTTCTGAAAGGGCAAAACACATAAAAATTCTTGTTTCCTCAGAAAGGATACATCCAGTTAGGCAGTAATGGAGAGATATTGACAACCTGTAGAATAGCGAGTTGGGACAGTGCGGGAAGTAGTTAGCACCTCATTTGAAGTCCTCACATCAAAGTTGGCCAGTAGGCCAGTTGAGATGTTCTGCTTGAACCACAAATTACTGGGCTTCAGGCAGAAATCGCTAGGTGAAGTTTGTGGTCTTTATTAGGCAGAAGGTCAGACAAAATCATTTTAGTGGTTCCCCTCAACTTTTAGGGCTTATGAATTGTATTCATTTTCTGAGCATAGTCAGGGATTTTTTTTTTTTTTTTGGAGTTTCCATGAAAAGATTGCCTTGGTAGGATGCATACAACAAAATCCATCAGTTTACTGAGTTTCTTTTGAATTGTCCCACAAGAAGGATAAAATTGAGCTTGTTGCTCAGATTTCAGTATTTGTGGCAAAAGCAACTCTACCTTGTTATTATGGGCCGCACGTGACCACAGCAATGGATGGTGTCTACTGCCAGCCCTGGTGCAACAAACATCTGAGAAGCAGCTCATTGGCACAGGTTTGCCAGCAACTGTCTCCCTGTTGTGCCCCTTGGGAATTGCACACCGATGATCATGCAATGAAGCAAAGAATGGAGGAAAGCRCAGAAGGCAGCAGATGTGCTTTTGTTAGTACTCCATCCGCAAGCTGCCAAACCTAGAACTGCAGGAAACTGTAAGAAACAACTTAGTTACTTGGATGTTTAGGTCTCCTTTAACCACAATCCTCACTTTTTCTTGTTGCGATAGGAGAATTGAGAAAAGCCCTGAGCAATGCCATGATTGGAGAAATGAAGAGGCAACTGAAATGCCAGAAACACAAYGGAAAGAAAAATAATGTGAAGCAATGTTGCTTTCTTTCCTGCTGTGCAACTAGAAGGAGAATGCAGGCACAAGCAAAGCACTGAATAAATTTAAGCACTTGCTACCCATGACCTTTTCCTTCCCACAGATGTGGCTGGTTCCAACTGGTTGGAGTTGTCTGGAGTCCCCGGGGTGTCCAGGGATGTCCTGTGTTTGAGATAGCTTTCCTTTTGAGGGAAAACCTCTAACATTCTTACCATCTACAGCAGGACTGTGTCCAGATCTTTACCGAGACTTTAGCAGAGATTTTCAAACTTGACTAGAATTATCAGCTAAAGTTCACTTGGTAGAGAGGGAATAAGTGGTTTTTAAGTTAGATGAAGACAACATAGCTTTCTGTCATTTTGTCAGAATCACACAGGACAGCCTCTATCTGCCAAGCRTAAACTGTCCAGTTTTCCAGATCAGGTGACTGTAACCAGGTAGTTGTTGGGAATTACATATGTTGACTTGCAGTCTACATCCAGACTGCAGATCTGGATGTAGTTTGGGAAGATGTTAGTTGTGGTGAGCCAGGAATATGCAAAGGATCAGTGTAGCAGCAGACATGATTTGAGTCTTTGCCTGGATGTATTCACTAGCACTATTTAGAATCATAGAATCCTAGAATGCCCAAGGTTGGAAGGAACCTCAGAGGTCATCTAGTCCAATTCCCCTGCACATGCAGGGCCACCTAGAGCACGTGGCACAGGGCTGCATCCAAMCGGTTTTTAAAGATCTCCAGAGAAGGAGACTCCACAACCTCTCTGGGCAGCCTGTTCCAGGGCTCTGTCACCCTCACTGTTAAGAATTTTTTCTTGAATTCCTGTGGAACTTCCGATGCTTCAGTTTGTAGCCATTTCCTCTAGTGCTATCACWGGCCACCACTGAAAAGAGGCCAGCCCCATCCTCCTCACTCCCTCCCTTGAGGTATTTATACACACTGATCAGATATTTATTAGAACAAGTATATTCAGCCCTTGTACATGGTTAAAGCAACTGGTTTAGACCTTCCCCCCCCCCCAAAAAAAAAAAAAAAAACCATTTACTGCAATTAAAATATATTGGTGTGCAGGTGGGAATCAAGAATTCAGGTTCTGTCCTAGTGAGACTCTCTTGAGAACACAATGTCAGAGAAGGAATTTAAGGGGTCATCACCCCTTGTCTGGACTTTGGCTCTCAGTGGAAGAATGCCATGTGAARGAGCTCTGCAGTTCTGGAGAGCCAGTAGAAACACAGAAATGATTTTGTCCCTTTGTGGATGCAGTTGCTGGTGTCTGCACTTGAAGAAGRATGGAGAAATGCTAGGAGGAATTCAAAAAGAATCACAAAAGGATCGCAAAACAAGCCTGTGAAGTTGAGGTTTAACAGAGTGCAGTTTATCTGGCTAATTGGGAGGATGACTGAAAGGGGGTCACTTAATTCCCATGTCTAATGCAAGAAAAATTAAATCACCAGGTTTAGGGTGCAGAGGGAACCTTGCAAGTTTTATGCCTTTTTGCACAGTTTGGAGGAAGTATCACAATTTTTCTAGGTCATCTGAGTATGTTGCAGTATTAGTCCAATTTAAACTATTCCATTTAATATGCAGGGTGAGAGGGAGAAGTGTGCAGTATCGTGAAGGCAGGATGGATCCTTAGGTCTTTTTGCCTTTACTTGCTGAGCTCCCGTAACCCCAGCACTTTGTTCCAGCGATCCCTGCATTCTGCCTGAGGCAGATGCATTCTCTGACAACTCACCACGTAGTTTAAACTATCCAGTCAAAAGGCTTTACAGCCACCTCATCTTAAGGCAGACATCTAAAAGAGGTGAGTTTTCCTCTGATGGTGGCTGCTTCCCTACAGCAACTACTAAGGGAAACCAGAAGACAGTTGGTTCAGGTGTAAGCTTCTACACTTCAGATGTCTCAAGTGGTGAATCCYACTCTTGCTGCTTTAGCTGCCAGCATTATCAGAAGGAACTACCAGAGCAAAGCACCTAGTGAAGATCTGTCACCATCCACACAGAAAATAACACAGGAACCTTAATCAGCTCTCACAAACTGAGTGGTCCCTATAGATCCTGTACCCAAACTTGGCCCAGTTCCTGGGCTATCAGCAATGCGACTTCAGGAGCTGACATCTTTTCATAGAAACTGAAGGACAGTTGCCTAAAGAGAAAAGGAAACACAGCTCTGGGAAAGGTGATGAGGGACAAGATCCTATTAAGACCAGGCTGGGATATATTGGTCAGTACTACATGCAGATTATTGTTCAGTGTTGTCTGCACAGAGATGTTCAGAAAGGAGCAACATTTTTGGAGAGACTGGTTTTTGACGTGATCCTACTTACGTGCTGTGCCTCTCAAAAGCTTGTTTCAGTTGATACATTTGACTTGAGTGGCTATGATAAGCCTTGATTTCATGGTTCTCTCCGTGGCACGTGTCAGTCACTTCAACCATTGTGTTTGTCCTCATGGCTCCATTCCAGCACTGTTCCTGGGCTGGCATCAAGTGCTGCTCCCGATAGAGGATGTAGCCTGGCTTTCAGGCGATGAGAGGGATCTGCATGTCAGGGGAACTTAACAGGTGCATGTAGCAGTATGAACATTCTGATCAATGTCCCTGTTTGTACAGGGCTCCCATACCTCAGCCTCTTAAAGGACCTGATCAGCACTAGCTTCCAACTGGGGCATCAGTTGGAAGCGAACAAAGAGATGCCAATATAAGAATCAAGGTGTCTGGGCTTCCCTTTGATAAAATGGTGTAAAAGGGTTATTTACACCAGGCTCTCATCAATATCTCCTTCGCAAAAGACCTTCTTGAGAAGGTATTTACCCATCCTCAGTGGAAGGGCTGCTGAATTACAAAGTGAGCACTAAGCTTTCACACTAGCAAACTGAGAAGGTGCCAGGCTGGCAGCATGGAGTCCTTGCCTCCCTTCCCCTGGAGGTCAGTGCTCCCATGCCARCTCACAAAACTCCAACAAGATGACAGCAAAACATAGCAATCCCTCTTTCTTGCTCTGCACAACACACCTTGATTTTGYGACTTCTTTTTCCCTGTCTCAATGAATAACCAAAGCATAATTTTCTTTCAACCTTTTCTCATTCATTCAGTGATGAATGGTGAAGGGTTTTGTGTTTGTTTTTTGACTGATAGGGTAACAATGTGATAATAAACTTAACAATCTTGAGGCATTTCCAAGTTGCCTGAAAGTGTGAGTCATGACAACAACACTAAAATGCCTTGTTCAGAGGAAGGATATATTAACTCAGGCTTGTAACATGAAGAAACTTGTTAAGAAACTCCCAGGGAAATGCAAGTTCAGGAAGAGCTCACTGCGGCTATGGGTGAATGAAGCTTCAGTTGTGTTTGACTCAAGATTTTGCTAAGCTGATCTTCTCCACAGTAGATGTGCCTTTCTTCTTGTGGTGATGGTACATCATCAGCTCCAGAGGAGGCTGAAAAAGCAGGAGAACTACACTTTATTTACCTAAAAATATCAACGTAGCTCCATTGACCTCAATAGATTTGGGTTCATTTACGCTAGTCAAGAAGCTGACCCTCAATGTATGTTAGAGGCAGCTGATAGCTGATTGCTTGATGCATCATAAGACCTTGTTTTCAATTACTTAGAGCTTGGGAAGCCTTAGTTGTTTCAAGCACAATTGTCTGTCCCTTCAAGCACAAGGGAACATAGACCTTCTTGAGCACTTGACCTTACACCCAGGTTATAGTTGCTTTTATATATCTACTATGGAAGCATTCACAATATGTGTAGCACTTCCTCTTTTTTTTTTTTTTTTTTTTTTTTTTTTTTTTTTTTTTTTTTTCTGTAAAAGCAAAGACTAAACATCTCCTGCTCTTAGGAGCTCTGTCAAAGTCTGTTCACACAGGCTGTTTGGTTCATGTTTGTGAGATCTTGTGAAGGAAGGTTTAGCAGTTTTTTTCATCCTTGTCAAAACAGTTCACTTTCTGATCATTCTGGCATGCCTCATTTCCATCTAGCAGCAGAAGCAGCAACACTTTTGCTTCCTTAAACAAGCCCTTGGTTTATTTTTGCCATTTGTCAGGTTCATGGAAGCATTAGCAGCTCCTGGGACCTTCCTCATAGGTTATTATAGCCAAGGCCCAGCAAAGCTGTAKCACAGCCTTGTCTCTGACAAAGTATTTTGAAATGGTTGAGATGTGGGAATAATTGAGTCTCTGACTGTCTCTGCCTCTCTCACTGTGATATCAAGGCACCTTGTAGTTCCAATTTTGATGATAGGAAACAGGACAGATGACTAGTTATCTAAAATATCGTGACCACCAAACACAAGAGGAAACTAGAACATAGTACTTGTATGCCTGAAGCAATACATCTGGAAATGCCCAGGCCTGGTGTGAGCATGGCAGGATGCACCTTTCGACCAGCACTCCCTGCCCATTTGGGACCCCCACAACTTGGGGAATGAGGCCATAATATAACCCCATCCCAGCTGGGTCTTCAACAGAGACACGTGCTGGTTCTCTGTCATGGAGCAGCCTCAGGTTGCGTAAACATAAAACCAAAGTCTAAAATCCTACAGTTTCAATGCCTCTTGCCCCTCCTCCTAAACTCTACCCAGCCATCAGGTGTCAAGTAGGGGTACAAAATCCCTGTTCTCAGACATTTTAAAAAAAGGGAAGAAATCTCTGTGACAGGTGCTGGCAGTGCTTCCTAGAGCAGGTTAAATAATTGTTACAGCTTCCAACTGTCCTTCCTGCCCTTCTGCTGCCAGTTGCTGCTCCCAGAGCAAAGGCAGCAGAATGRAGGAGGCACTTGTGTTTGGTCCCTTCACCCCACTCTGTTTTTTCAGATTATGCAGCAGATTGGGACTGGGAATCCAAGGAACAAAGCACAGTTTGGGATCTGTGCAGGGCTGCAAAAAACCTGGAGCAGAAGGATGGACACAAGGAGCCCTGGTGGCCTGAGCCACTGCAGGTGTTGGATCAGCAATTGGTAAATCAGAGCTCTTCACTGCCTGTGCCGACAGCAGGTTCTCACAGAGTGGTGCGGTCCAAACCACAGAGAGCTCAGGAGATTTGCTTCCACCTTTTGGCACTACTTCTTGCCAGGGTTGGCACCTGCCGTTGGATGTGTTGCCTCTTGCCAATCCTATTCATGGATGTCTAATCCTGAGCAGCCGGGCAGCCAGCTCAGTGTTGGGGACTTCCTTCCAGAAGGCAGATATGTCAGTGTCATTATATGTGCTGCTTTTGAGTGACCCRGGCAAAGCCAGGCAGCAAGCAGGTGTCAAAACCCGGCTCTCCCAAGCTCCAGGTTGGCAGCCTTTCCACCAGGAAATCCTCTGTTTATTGGGAATATGCTGCAGTGAAGGGGTTTGAATGAGTATAAGGCCCTCCCAGCCTTGCTCTTCCAAAAGACCTCATCTCTCAAGAAAAAAAAAAGATATTGAAATATCACTCAGTGCTGAGGAGAGCCCAGAAACGGAGCCAGATCGCCTCAGACACCACGCGACGGAGCAAGGACGGTGCACGCTGCTAGCAGGATAATTTGGGAAAGGTTCAAGGCAGGTTGTGCGAGCTTGCAAACTGCAGCAACCTGGCTCTATCAGCACAGCTTATTTGTGAGAGCCCGTCAGGTGCAGCACCAGGTCTTGTGCCACCCCTCACTTCTTCCTTTGGAGCGGTAATGGGCTGCCCTGGGACAGACTGACCCTTGCCGTTACTGTTTCTTTTTTTCCTCCAAGTCAGGGGCACTCAAGTGAAAAGCAAGGAAAGCTCCAGCAACCTTAGCCTCTTGTCCAGCTYGCTTTGCTACGGCGACCAGGCTGTTGTTTTGCTTTTGGCATTAAGTGCGAAATCAGTGTTGCCGTGGGAGCAAACTCCCAAGCAGGTGGCTATCACACACATTAACCTGAACCAGCACAGGAGGTGCAAAGTCTCTCCTCAGACCCATCAGAAAGAGAGGAGTTCTCTTCACTTTCTGTGCCCCARGCGTGGCTGATTGGAGGTTGGTGCCCAAATAGATAAGGCTCTGGGCACAGATGTCTGCTCCGATTGCTCCTTTCCTTTTGCTGCAAACCATATGGCAAGACAAGCAGTGCAGATAGCTGGCAATCAAAATTCCTAGGCTCCCTCCTCGGCTTTACCATTTGCTCATTTAATTTTCAAAGCGGTTTTCATGCATGAGCTAAMCATGCTGCCTTGAACTTCCCCCTCCCTGCTCCTTTCAAATAAGAGTTACTGAAGGTACTTTGAAAACAGTAACCGCATCTTGCTCCACGATCACAAAATTAGATGCACTTAATGTTTCTAAACTACTTTGGCACCAGCAGATAAAAGACTCTACAGACAGGTTGCTAATCACTTTGATTAAGTAAAGCACCTCAAGTTTGCCACTGCCGCTGGAGAATTGCAGTCTGATCCATCTATAACCTGGAGCAGTAAGATGAATTAGGCATGATAAGGATTGTTTGGTTTCTGGTCTGTCAACCGGCGATTGAAACAACTCCATGTTTATATGCCAGGTCACAGAGAAAAGTTTCTTGGGATTGGGAATGATTAGGCACATGGGTGATTAATGTTTCCAGTGCTCTTTGATCCAGAGCTGCCGTTTGGAATGTGTCCTGCTGCACCGAGACATCCCAGCCGCCTCAGCATCACAGCAAATACAGTAAAAAATGGAATGCAAAAAAATAGGGTGGGTTTGGGAAGATCCTACTGTGAGATATATGCTTCTTCCATCTGAGACTCCAGGACTGCCTTCTCTGAACCGTCTCCTTATTCCTGAAAGTCAAAGCAGCTTGTAGCTCACTTTGCGCTTGTCTAGCTTACTCATTTTAAAGAAAATGTTCAGGAAGATTGCCAAGCCATTCAAACATCCAGCGCTGATTAGGACCTCAGGGTCTGCTAAGTTATGTAGAACACATCCCAGGTTAGAGGAAAGCTTTAAAATGCAGTCATTTCTGTGAAGTCTGGCACTTTCTTGGAACTGTTGGTGTTCTGTCAATGTGGAGGTGATATCTCCCTCCCTGTGAGAAGTATGGTTTCAGCTGCAGGATTTCCCATTTTTAACCCTCAGTTAGGACCTCCCCTTTTTATCATAGGTGAGAGAACTGAAATGGTTTCCCAAGACAAGGTGCTTGAAGGTTTGCTTGGATAAGAGCAGGAATCTCACCACTTCTTATCATTTCTGCATGACAGTGCCGTTTGTCTTCATTATTTTGTGTCTCCATCGTGCTTTGGGGCTTGTTGTTGAGCCTTGCCCCAGCTGGGAGGCCGTAGATGCAACTGTATGGTCCGCTCTGGCTTCTCTTATCGCCAGGAATGCAGAATTTGCCACCCCACTGCAGCCCGTGTCATCCACATGTGCTCCTCCCGGGCTCATCTGCTGCTTTGTGCAACATCATTGCATGTCAGGATGAGTCTGGAACAGAAGCGATAGTGTCCAAGCACCCAGGATTTCAAGTGGAGATTCCCACATTTGAGGAGAGAGCTGAGCTATATTCAAATCACTTGCTGAGCTAAGTACTTTAGAACAAACCCCAATGCTATGGTAGTTTATCTTCAAATGCTTCTACTTTTGCTTTTTACAAATACGTCTGCAAACATGGAAGGTTCAGTGGTTTCACTGATCTGTATGGGCAGGGGAAGAGGCAGCCACTGCGGCTGCACCTTCCTTAATATTTGTTGTTTGCTTGTGTGCGTGTTGAAGACTTCTGATAACATGAAGCAAAAACGCTTGCAATCTTGGAAGTTTTCAGGAATCAAGAAACCTGCAGATACAAAATGATGCTGGCTGAGTCCCACTGGGTATGTACATAGGTGTAAGGAGGCAATCACAATGCCATTTTTACCAAGCTCCGCTGTCGCTTTGGGGGCATCAACTTTTGTTTCACCAAGCCTGAGAGCTGTTAGAGACCACACCTGAGTGGTTGCTCTTCAGCATGGACTGAGTCCCATGCGACACCTCTCCTTGGGGTCAGGTCCCCTGCCAGCTTCTGGTTTCAATCTCAAGCAGGATTTGTGCTRTCTTGTGCTCACAGCACCATGGACCATAGCTGGTCCTAACCTAAAGCCTCTGATCTCTGAGCATCTCCCACAGTTGGGCAGACGGTTTGGGATTTTCTCTGATCTACTCAGATTCTTTCATTGCATAATAGACAGAAATATCATCTTTCAGCTTTATCACAATCAGGAGATGTATTACCATCACCAACAGACAATGGGAATACATACATATATACATATATACACATACATATGCACACACACACACACTATATATATATATATATATATATATACACACACACACACTATATATCAGTTTCCTTCATTTGTGAAGCTGTGGTTCATGCTCCTTCAAGGGTAAGTTGTCTTCATGTGAGTGGCCTGAAAAGCTTCATATATATTCAATTGCAGATAATTTTTTGAAAAAGAGGGTAACCTACTGTGTTCACTTCCTACATGGCTTCCTGAGTGCTGCTTGGCTGAAGCCTGAATAGCTACTCATGCTCCCATTGTCCTCCATACTTTGCAAGTGATGTGATGAGAGCAGTGACGTGCAGTCTACCGGAAGCCCATGAATGGGGCCAAGTAAAACAGAGATGGGCATCACCCCAAGTACCTCAAGGATTGCTACATTGACTGAGTTCCCATCATCTGAGACATCTCCTTGTGTTTAATAATTATGGAGCCRTCTATCTTTTTCACTTCAGGCACATTAGGAGCCAGGGCCAGAGCAAGGAGGAGGTGGGGATTAGCCATGCGTCTAGCTCCTTGGGGTGGGAATCATTGCTTGTCTGAAGCAATTCTGGAAGGGTGGCTTATGCAACCTAAGTGGTTTCAAGCTGATATAAGTCACCCCAAAGGTGTGCTGCGACGCTCAGTACACCTGACTGCCCTCCCAAGCGCATGCGTGCTGACCCAGGGCTGGCTCCATGCCACCCCATTCCCCATGGCTTCTGCTTCCTGGCTGCCTTCTGCTGAGTGTCGGCTCGTGCTTCCTCCAGCCTCCACGTGCAGGACAGGAAAGCTTTCATGCAGTTGATAAATCCACCCCTCTTATCATGCTCATCTCAGTATGGATCCCAGTAGGGAAATGTCTCATTGTTGCYGGGTGGGATTGTGAGCTTAATGGTTCCCAGCCAAAAATCACACGGCACAACCTGATTGCCTCATGCCGGCTTTCTTGCTACCATGGCTAACACTTAGGCTGCCAGCCATGGGCTATAACCAGTGATGGATTTTCCTTTACTAGRGTTTGTAGATCAGTCTGTGGCAGTGTCTTGTGGTGGGCTAAGACCTTTGCAGCCAGTTGCTCCACCAGTACACTCCACCAGTAACTTTTCCCAGCTTTCATGGGAGACTTGCTGCACCCACCCAGAGGCTGCATACCAGCTCACGCTATGGAGGAGACGGAAGGGCAGGGCTCCTGCTTTGCCCTGGCACACAGCGTGGAGCATGAAGCAAGCCAGCAGTCAGGAGAAACATGGCCAGCATGGAGTCTGAGACTCACTGCCCCTCCAGGCAGGGTCTGACTGGGTGAAAACCTGGCATGGAGGATGTCTGCCAGGTGTCCAGGTTAGAGTGCAACCCAGGCCATTATACGTCTGAGTATGTGGGAGCTGGAGCTGCTGTCTGCGTTAGTAGGAGATCTTTAACCCTTTTTGTCTTCAACTTTTCTGCAGGACAGGTATCGACTCATCCTTACTGCTTTCTGCTCCAAATTCAAAGGCTCAAAATATTTTTTTTTCCCCTGGTTTCCTCTGACATAAACCCATTGCAAAGTAAACACTAAGAAGAAAATGGAAAAAACTTAAAAACACAAAAATGTCTGGGTTGGAGGAAACCTCTGGAGATCATCTGGTCCAACTTCTGTTGAAAGCAGGACCTTAGATTAGGTTGTTCAGAGCCATGTCAGGTCAAGTCTTTAATATTTCCAATTAGGGAGATTTGACCCCTTCCATGGGCAACATATATAGCTTGAATTTTTTAAAGAAACTTGTACCTCTTGCTTCTTGTCATGTCACTGTGTATACTTGTGAAGAAAGTACATTCATCTTCTCTGTAACCAGATTTTAGAGATTGGACCAGATTTTAGGGACTGTGATTAGATTCTCTCTGTGCCTTTTCTTCTCAAGGYGGAACAAAATCAGTTCCTTCAGCTTTTCTTCATTTGCCAGTTTCTCTAGGCATTCAAGAAGAAAAAAATGGAGGTATTTGAGGTGTGTCCTAACAATGCCAGAGGCAGTGGGATATCCAGCCCAGGATGCTGTAGGCCTTCCTTGCTTCTRGGACACACTGCTGGCTTGTGTTCAGTTTGAGCTTCACCAAGAAACACAGAGCCTTTTCAGCAGACCTACCATGTAGTCAGTCAGTGCTCATATGGTACTACTGCTTGGAATTATTCCATCTCAGGTGCGGGACTTTACATATATTTTTGTTAAACTTCATGTTAAATCTCATTTTTGTTGGCCAAATCTTCCATCTGGTTAAGATCTCCAAATATGGCAGTTCTTCCAGTATGTCCACCTCCTCTCAAAATTTGGTGTTACCTACAAACTTGAAAAAGGTGCATTCAATTTTGGAAAGATATTGAATAGTATTGAAAATCTATTTGTGACCAGCTGCCAGTGTGACTTTGAGCCAGCATCCTTTGAGCTCAGAAGTTCAGCCAGTGTTCAATCCATCTGACATTTTGTATGTCCAGCCCAAATCTCATCAGCTGTCAACAAGAAGACAATATCAGATACCTTCCCAAAATCAAGGTATATAATGAATACTTCTTTCTTCAGATCTAGATGAAGTAAAATTCTGAGTAGCATGAACGACTATTAATATAGGCAGTTTTGTACCTGCATCAGTATTGCAGGTTTTCATTAATGTAGTTTTCTTGGTGCTGGTGCATCCAACAGTCAAGGTTTTGGGCCTTTTTGCCAACACCTAGAAACCAGATGGTACAATAAGGAATGAGCTTGGTTTTGTCAGTCTCTTGACTGCTGTGATATTGAAAATTTGTGCCTCATACTAAGACAGGGAATTGCTAGATAGACTTGTCAACTCCAGGGAAGCAGGGCGAGTTCTCTTGGTTCTCCCAAGGTCAGTTATTAACTAAAGAGTCGGTATCAGTTTGCACAGACCAATGCAGTAGGTGGCCTAATTTGGGGCTCATGGTGATATCAGTAATTATATGTATCAGTATAAGCTACAGGCAATGCACATGATAGCACCAGCTATACAGCAATGTATATTCTCAGACCTCTATGTTTCTTTCATGTTGTCAGTCAAGCTAATTATCTTTAGCCCAGATTTTACAGCTTTGGAACATCATTGCAATTGCATAGCAGACTACTTTTTATGTTTTAATATTAATCCTGTTGACCAACAGGAACTAGCCTGTGCTCTCCACTACTGAAGGATGGACTTTTCGCCTCCAACTAAACAAATGACAATGTCCTCCACATATTASCTGCTGAGAGCTCACAATCTTCTTTCTGAGAAGAACAGAAGGAGAATTGCAAATGCTGAACTGAAAATACAGAAAGACCAGGGAGGTTCACATGTGGTTTTTGAGTAGTACTACCATTCTAGGTAATGATTTGTCAATGCACAGTTGTACATGGGTATCCTTTTTTTTTTTTTTTCTCCACAGCTATGAATCCAAATTTAATTGTAAAGTAATTGATGTGAATCTGCTTAATGCTACTATTAATACTTACAGAGCAAGTAGCTATTGCTTATACTGTAATAAAATTCTTAAATATCTACTAATGAAGTGTTTTTTCAAGCTGTACTTCTAAAAGGGAAGAAACCTGGCCTCTACTCAGACTCTGTTAGCACAAACCCCAAGTTATTCCCAGGCAGAAAGAATCAATGTTTTTATTCCCTAATTTAATACGCTTTGTTTCCTTCTCTTTTTTTTTTTTTTTTTCCTCCCTCACAGGAACTACCTATTTATGATCTGACTGGAGAGAAAGAGTTAATGGAAAACAAGACACTGCTGAAACATCATTGCTGCATTTGTGGTCAGTATTACATGTGTATACTTTAACAGTCCGCTGGGTTTAAATAAATATGTAGAACTTCTGCTTTTGGCCGAGCAAAAAGTGACTGCTGTTCACGATGGTGTTTCCCTTACATTGCGGGCTGCATGTTGGCATTGCAGAGCTGGAACTGTTTGGGGTGCCATTTGCTTGAAACACTTCAGCACAGCTTCCCACAAGCCCTTGCTCAGTCTGGCTGCGCCCAGGTTTTCAATGAAAGGCCCTGTTCACAGATACAGCAACTCAAATTATCTCTAAATAAACTAGTATATGTGGAGAGTAATTCATGAACACTTCCAGTATGATGATAAATGGGAGGCAGCATGAGCTTGTAAAAGATGCCCCTTAGGGATGCAGCTCCATCATGTTGTGCAGTGAAACTGTGGAAGGAGTTAGAAACATGACCTTAAAAGAAGAGGTGTGTCTTTGGGAGCTTTGGAAGCCGTGCTGTAAGCGACAGACATGCCATATTTGATCTGTCTCCTGGTCCAGCTTGTCTATGATTGTGCTTCCAGAACTTTGAAGACATTTTAGACGTTGACATGTGACTACCATGCAGTTTGCTGAAGAAAGTTGTCTTAGACCTGAAAAGTCAGCTTAACAATTGGCTCTGATAAATAATGATGATTCTAAGATTATGYAATGTCCCTCTCTTCTTCTGCCATTCATGACATGATTCTTGAATTCCAATCGTGCTTTGGTTTAACAGAAGCCATTATTCTGCTATGGCAAGGAGAGGAAATTCATGCTGCTCTGAAAGCCTTAGAAGGTTACAGCTACATGTATATTAATAGGTTAAACAGGGACAAGGTATAGCCTTGAGCACTGCTGTGTAATTGCCCATACTGCAAAGCTATTAGCATGGTTTCAGCCCACATCAGCTAGTACTTCTGCAGACAAAGCCTGGGCACTGTCTGGGGACTAGTACTGGCCAGGGGCCATTCCCACTAGATAATTTGGCTGCAGGCACCTTAATTTGAGGAGGTGAAAGGGCTTAGCTGTCTGGATGTGAGCTGCTGGACAGCTGACTGCAGTGCCAAAGAACAGCTCCTGACTTGTCTTCTTTAAATATATGGACAGGTTGAAGACTTTGTGATACAGGAGCCCCAGCACTTAGGTACCACATACACAAAGTTTGCAAATTTGGATGAAATTTTGAAATACACCTTTTTGTCGAACGTTTAGGTAATGCTTCTGGTATGTGCTGATCACTTCGTCTGTTTTGAAACTCCTGTACATTCTGAATATCCATCATTCTTCCCATAAAGCAAGAAGAGGAAGACACCCTCCATCTTCAGATAGCAATCATAAAACAAAATAACATGAAATTGTGAAATGAGTGGGTGAAAACTTTGTTCTACAGAGATCTGTGAAAGATTCACAGACTGGTGCTGATATGATTAAAAACATTTGACATCTTCCTATTTGACAGAGGAGGAATGTGAAAGAGAAGGTAAGGCAACACAAAAAGGTGGGATATATCTAGCAGAAATGGTGGGCAAAATGTTGTATGGGAACTTTTCACACAATAGTGTGTAAATTTTGTCTTTAGATGTCTGTAAGTGTGTCTACGTTTTTATTAGGCATAACCTCATAGTAAAAAGCTGTAAAACTGGTCGTACTTGCAGTTTTTGTTGAAAAATGACTCATTTTCTACCCTTAAAATCCCATCTGGAGTTGATACAAACAAATAAATAATCTTGTCTCCAAGGAATGATGTTCCAGGGGTAAAATCTGTATTGTGATCTAAATCAACACTGCAAAGATCCATGGTCATTCTGCTTAAGCCAAGAATCCTGGAATTCAGTACAGCAGAATTACAGATGAAATGCATTTTTGAAAACAGAGAAGTACAAAATAGTCATTRGGGTGTAAGTGCCTGGGTCCCACTATTCTTAGGTACTCAGGATTAGTCAGGATTGATTCACCAAGGGGAAATCATGCTTGACTAACCTGATCGCCTTATATGAAGGAGTGACTAGCGGGATAGATGAGGGCAGAGCGGTGAATGTCATCTATCTGGACTTCAGCAAGGCTTTTGACACCGTCCCTCACAGCATCCTCCTGGGCGAGCTCCGAAGGTGTGGGATAGATGAGTGGATGGGGAGGTGGATTAGGAATTGGCTCAGTGGCAGKGTACAGAGAGTGGTAGTCAGTGTCGTGGAGTCCAGTTGGAGGCCTGTAGTTAGCGGTGTCCCCCAGGGGTCAGTCTCCTCGGTTCSGTCCTGTTCAACTTATTCATCAATGACCTGGATGAAGGGATGGAGTGCCCCCTCAGCAAGTTTGCTGATGATACCAAACTGGGAGGAGTAGCTGATGGCCCTGAGGGCTGCGCTGCCATCCAGAGGGACCTGGACAGACTGGACAACTGGGCAGTGAGAAATCTCATGAAGTTCAACAAGGGCAAATACAAGGTCCTGCATTTGGGGAGGGATAACCCAGACACCAGTACAGGTTGGGAAATGACCTTCTGGAGAGCAGAGAGGAGATCATGGCAGATGACAAATTGACCATGAGACAGCAGTGTGCCCTTGTGGCCAAGAGGGCCAGCGGGATCCTGGGGTGCATTAAGAAGAGCGTCTCCAGCAGGTCGAGGGAGGAGGTGACCGTCCGCCTCTACTCTGCTCTGGTGAAGCCACATCTGGAGACTGTGCCCAGTTCTGAGCTCCCCAGTACAAGAGGGATGTGGAGCTGCTGGAGAGAGTCCAGTGCAGCTATGAGGATGATAAAGGGCCTGGAACATCTSCCCTATGAGGAAAGGCTGAGGGAGCCGGCCAGCCTCTTTTCAATGGTGGCCACTGATAGAGCTAGAGTAAACAGCCACAAACTGAAGCATCAAAAGTCCCACAGGAACTTAAGGAAAAATTTCTTGACAGTGAGGGTGACAGAACACTGAAACAGGTTGTCAAGAGAGATTGTGGAGTCTCCTTCTCTGAAGATCTTCAAAACCTGCTTGGATGCTGCTCTSTGCCACATGCTCTGGGTGTCCCTGCGTGTGCAGGGGGGTTGGACTCGATGACGTCTAGAGGTCCCTTCCAACTTTAAGGATGTTATGATTCTGTGATTCTATCTATCTGACTTCAGTGCCACTGAATGTCAGAATTTCTCCATGTCCTTCCTAAGATACTATGAAAAAAAGAAATCTCAATAATAAATTTCACTTGCTTATATCCAATGTATTATTTAATTCTCCAATCCTGTCTTGTATCTTATCAAGCTGTATAACAGAATCATGGAGTAATTTAGGTTGGAAACGCCTTCTGGAGGTCAGCTAGTCCAACCCTCTGTTCAAAATAGGGCCAATCTGATCTGGTAGACTAGAGTCTTGTCCAATTGTATCTTGATTATCCATAAGGATAGTGCATCCACAACCTCCCTGGGTGACTTGTTTAACTGACTTAGTTGAGTTTTTTGTCTTTCTATCGGGAGTTAGAACTTCTGTCTTCTGCCTTTTGTCCTTTCAAATGAGTCTGGAGGTATCTTCTCTATATCCTCCTCTTCAGGAGTTCAAGATTTCTCATCCTTCTGTCCTTAAGTCTGAACAAACCAATATACCAATATCTGTCTTGTAATGAGGAACCCCAAACTGGACACAGTACTCCTGACGCAGTCTCACAAGCACTGAATAAATGGCAATAGTCCCTTCTCCCAACCTTCTCTCTTGCCAGTACTGTCCAGTAGATGGCTGGRCTTCTTTGCCGCAAGGGCAAACTGCTGATCCACGTTCGGCTTGTCATCTGTCCAGACCCATGAGTCTTTTTCTAGAAAGCCTCTTTTTAGCAACTCAGCCTGCTTTGCAGAGATTTGTATCATCTCAGGGCAGGACTTTGCATTTGTCTGTGTTGAACTTTGTGATGTTTTTGTTAGCTGTCCTCCAGCATATAAAGGTCTCGTTCAGCAGCAGTCATGTGCAACAGCACCTTGACGATCCCTCCCAGTTTGCTGTCAAATTTTTATTAGAGCGAACTGAATACTGTCAACCAGAAACTAATAGAGATGTTAAATAGCGTTGGTCCCAAAACCGATCCTTGAGAGATGCCACTAGTAACCAGTTGCTGGTGGGACTTTGTTCCACTGATCATCAACTTTTGAGCRTGACATTCCAGGTAATTTTCCACTTCTGTAGTCCACTTGTCAAGTCCATACCACCCCAAATCAGTTATAAGAACACAGTAGCAGACCCTGTCAAAGGCCTAGCTAAAGTAAAAATAAACATCTAGTCATCTCATCACAGCAGGTAACCAGGATAGTCGCCCATGATGCACTAGCACTCTGCCTGTCTGCAGTGTAACACAGCACCATGCCTTCAGAGGAATTAGCATTGCTTTGGCTAATAAAGCCGTAGGCTTAATATCAGTGTGTCTGACTTGAAGTTAGTTTTTTCTGACTGGAAAAATAGACCATGGGACTGGATCCTGTTTGTTCATTTTTGTCTACCTGCTATGGCTTGCTAAAACAGAGTCCCATGATCATAGGTTGCATGGTTGAGAGCAAGCATGTGACAAGACRTAAAGGCAACAGGGATTTGACTGGTATCTGAGCAGGCCCAAGGTATGGGATGGTCCTTTCGCAGTTTTGAACCGTCTTGCTAATTGTCTTATATCCATTCAGTCATTCGTATTTCCTTCCTTTTAATATAAATAGCCCTGAGGGAAGGAACATAGAACCTGACTCAAGCATCTCTTTGTAGCTAGTAAATCTGCGCAAGGGTTTACAAAATGTTTATGCTAAAGTGAAGAACCATGCAAACAAATTATTAGCTGTTAAGTTTTCAAGACAAACGTTTCAGGATGAACTGGGTTGATGTGGAAAAATAACCCCTCTCCTTGCCTTGCATCCTCACACATTCCATTTTTAGACTAGTCACAACAAAGGGGAAAAACAGGATGGATAGGGTAGAGGACATTTTAAAGCTCTCATCATGTTCCTGTGGTCTAAAAATCAGTTGGCAAAATGTATGCAGCCACAAAGGAGCCTAGAAGCCTCTCTCTTCTCAGGCTGGGAGGTCTGAACACTGCCAAAGGCTTTTGGCCCCTTCTCCTAGCCCAATGCTTTTAAAGAATGTCATTTGATTCCATGACAGTGTGGGTTTGTTGCCTTGTGTGTGTGTGTGCTTGTGCTTGGATGTGTGCACATCTCAAAAGTAGGTCTGAGGTTAAGAAAATCTCCTTATTTGGATGGGAACTTTGACCAATATGTCACAGAATGTGACAACTTCCATAATGGTTTTTAAAAAATGCATGCAGAATTAACTGTGAGCTTCCAGTAGAGAGTGACCACTTGAAATACCTAACTTTGGGGCTTGACCCTCCTCTGCATTAGTTTTGAACAAATCACTTGTTTCACTTGTTTCCAACTAGTTGTTTTGTAAAATGAGCATTTTGTGGCTCATTCAAGAGCTCTTCATGTTGGGAAAGTTATATAGGCTTGTTTTAGTGGATTTTTTGTGTGCATATGTCCAAATTAAAAAAAAAAAAAAGCTTTTTTTTCTTTCTCTCATTTCGCGGATAGATGTTTAATACTTGTGAAAATCTAATTCTTTTAATTACTACAATTTTCAGTTCAAGCATCTAAAACAGCTCATTTTGAATTTAGGCCAAACATCCCTGCCATGGTAYGACACATTTTTTTTCTTGATTGAGTACAGAACCTAACTCAGCATAGATCTGTATCAAGGTGAGAGTGATAAAAACACAGGATATTACATGTCTTGTCTGCAAGAATATAACAAAGTCCTATCTACATTAGCTACAGCACTTCCACATGTTCCTCTAACATAGTGGGTTTTACTCTTCATGAAAGGCCTGAGGGCAAACTTGCAATCATTCCAGGTATGTGCTTCAACATCTATGTGACTGCTGGGGAAAATCAAGTTAGAGTAAACTTCATTTTCATTTATGCTAAGACCCAAATGGATGGATTTTTATGTGCAAGGGAAAATAGTTGCAGTGAATAATGAAACATTTGATTAAACAGAAAGAACCCGGAATTATGCCATGTTCTGCTTAACCCTAGGGATACCTCCTCTGCTATCTCTTCAGTCTTAGTACTGCACAGTCTTGTGTAGTATACTTTCGCTAGAAATCTTCAAAAGGTCTTSGGTGAGGATGAGGGTGAGAATCAGGTAATAGGCTTATAAAAACAACTATTTTTGGCTCTCTTCTGGTAGGACAGTAGCTCCATTGTTCCACTCTGATATTTTCAGTTATTGTGACTCATCCGTAGAGGACTCGCTGGCCCATTTTCTTTAAAAAGTGCTTGGTCCAGAGAACTGATTGGGGCTTTCTGAAAATAGAAACACAGGGAAAGAACAGCTTGCTCTTCTGTCGGGGATGAGGGGAGTGGAGGTTGATTGACCTTTTCTACACCAATTCAAAAGGTGGATTCTTAGACAGCATAGTCTAAGCATAGTCATAATCAGCCAAGAACATGTGTTTGTGCATTTCTTCTCCTTCTGGAGGAAGGGAATGGCTCAGAAGAGAACAGGTTTCCGGCTCCCAGGGAAAGTAAATGCAGATATCCTCAGAGATTAGCCCACTAGTGATCTCTGTGTTACAGCAGGAAGACTTCGCAAGACTGGAAAAGGCCAATTTGAAGCTCAGACTAGTTTCTATTCATATCAAGGTAATATTTGCTTTTAGAAGATTTTCCAGGCCTAAAGTGTTGTGAATATTGTGGCTAATTGGAATAAGACACTGACCATGGACCCTGGAGACATTTTCTCCCTGAATGTCACCATTATCTTTTTCCTAAAATATGAAAAATTGAAAATGTGTCCATTTTTTCCTTTGCTCACTCAGTTGCCAGAAGGAAACATATGTTTGAGAATGAGGTTTGTGGAGAAGTCAGTCATGTCATCTTCCTAGTGGGGGCACTTTCCTTCCTTTTCACTTATGCATTTTCCCTGAAGATATAATCTTAGGCCTCAGTTGGACAAGATAARCACTTACTTTGTGTAAAGCTGTGAATAATCTCTCTCAAGGGCTTTAAGTACAAGGTTGAATTTAGACTTTAAAATGGGAGGTGGAAATCTCTTTTTGTAAAGAATAACTTCCGTGCGTTGAATCTGGAAGTGGACTAACATGAAAACCAATTTTCTGGATTTTCAGCTCTAGGTGAAATCTGACTTTTTAAAACCTATGATTTTAAGAGATCTACATTTTAACCTGATGTGTTTGCCTGTTCTCATGGTGTCACTATGTAAATACTGAGGACTTGAGTAGCAACTGTAAGACCAAGTCACCCCTACCATTATGACAAGGGATGGGCAGATGTCAATGTGGGAGGACACATTTAGAGTTTTGTCTAGCACTTTGAAATGTTTTTCTTTCTTGCTACCTGCTATGCTTCAGTTTTCCAGATTAAAATTGTTCATGAATGACAGGTCTTATTATTTTGGGTGATCTGTGTTTCCCTTCATTATTTAGACACAGAACTTGCAAAATACTCCTCTTAGTACAGCRATTCGTTCTCAACTGGATCTTAATGAGACTAGTTCTCCTCTTCCTGGGAAAGTATGCTCCTTTGGTTACAGAAGCCCACCTTTCACAAACCACAGCTAAAACATATTTTTTCAGTGAAACGCAAAACACACAGCTGCTTGCAAATGTCAGTTTTTCTTAGCATGAGGCAAATATGCACTTTGTAAATGTGGGACATGGACATATTTTGATGTGGGTCTTGAACAGGGCCTCAGTATAGGGATAGCTCATCTTTAATTTATAGTTATACTCCATGTAGCCATTCCAGGAAAAAACATTTTGTGGTTCTCAGGCAAGAGAAGGAGAAGGATAAAAACCTAAACAGAAACAGTTTACAACATTCAGTTCAGGCCTGTCATCCCTAAATGAAGACCTAGTGTAAAACACTTGAAATATTTTGGGGGATTAAAATTACCAAGATATTGATGCTAAAGCACTTTCAGGTATATGTCATTCATTCTTTGGGAAGAAAACAGAAACACCCTTGTGTATTTTCTGCCTCTGGGCTGTTGACACAAGCTACAACCACATGTTTTAATCTGATTATTAAAACTACTGCAGGAAATTCTATGGCCTCTGTTATGCCAAGGGTTGACTTAGTTGATCAAAATGGCATTTCTGGCCTGAAAATTCATCAATCACTGGAACCCAAAGGAAAGCTTATGATGATAGTGCAGTGTGTTTATAGAGGGACTTCTAGTCTTTTAGGAGCTGAAAGCATTTTATAAACAGTAATTGATTCATGCCTCCCTTTGCACACAAATGCAAACCTCCAAGGAAGAAGTCTGCCTTGTTTTCACAGAGGCTAGTAATGGGCAAGAGGTAGGTAGGCAGCATGTAATTATCAAAAATGGAATTTTGTCAGAATGCTGTGTTCACTCATGTAAAAGGGTTATGGGATTTTTCATGGGCCTGTGCAGTCTGGGCTGCATCAGTAGCATCAGGTCTGTATTGCAGTGGGCTAATTGCTTCTATATGAATAGCAGGAGTGTGTTGCCCGTTGAATTGTGACTACTGTGGCCTGGAATAGCTCAGAGTATTTGGATGGGAGGAATTACATCGTCCCTCCTGCAAGACACTACAGGTAACCGTGTCCTGCAAATATGGCTGGGTGTCTCACAGGGCAGTAGACATGTGCCTACCTCCTGTTCAGACCAGCTGGCACGTCTCATTGCTAAGGGTTGTTACCTTGAACCACAAGGCTTTTCTGCAGTGTGGGATATTCAGCCTTGCTGATGTTCACCACAGCTTCTCCTGGAAGAAAAATGSATCCTTGCCTAATCTGTCAGAAACTGGAATACTTATTTATAGGAACAAAGAAAAGCTTGTAAGGAAATTCTGCTGCCCTATCTTTATCAGCCAGGCTTTCCTTGTTTCCAAAACATGCAGCTTTGCTTATGTTTCTGACACTTGAAGTATATTCTAACTCTGCTCCTCTTCTTTCCCTTCAGATCAGCTGGCTTTGAATATGATCCAAAATGCATTCAGTTTAAGCCGGGGAAGTCTTTCTCATGCTAACAGCTGTCTTTGAATTGTATCCCTCATTTGCACCCTTTTCCGAAATCAGAAGGCACCAAACTAACTGATCTCAGGAAGGCAGAAAGGCAGAAATCAAATAACTTCAGTGTAGCATCTAGATCTTCTGCTTGAAATGGGTCTGTCAAAGAATAACTCATCCCAGAGGAAATAGATAACAAAGCAGATTTTTTTCTCTGATATAGTATGATTTCTAGTATTTTCTCTGAAATGCAATTGAACAGCTAACAGATCAGTATAGCATTATGCTGTGGTTCTGCCTCCACATGGAAAAACATAGAAGATAAAACAATCTTTATCTACAGCTTGCTTCCTCTGCTCTGCAGGCAGATTCCAGAATGATAGTGGCTGACTTCTTAGTTGCCTACTTCAGCTGTCTTTGCTGCAGTTATCCTTACTGCTGAAATATGGAACTAGTAACTCTTACACTTAATACATGTCAGCATGACCAAATGGTCCAAAGAGTCTGATTCAGCACTGGCAAATACCTTGTGGGAATCCTGACATCACTAGCTAAGAAGCAGGCTTCAAGTCTTGCCTGAGAACTAATGATATTTTTAATAAGATCCTGATGACTTAGGAGGTATGTCCTTTATGAAGAGGATTTTTTTTTTTTTTTTTTAATTTCTGTCCTCCTGTTCAGAGATCTAAGCTCGGACAGCAGATGCTCTTCAGAAGTCCCATGGGGATGGATGCTTTCTGTGTGCATTTTCTGTGTCTGATGTATGTTTAGGTTGTGTGTGCCATGGTATCCCTGCTTCAGAGCGAAGTATCACTGGAGAGCAACTAGAAAAGAGGACAGCTCAAGAGCTCCTGGCAAAGGTGATTAGAAAAAAATAGCAGCTAAAGCCAGTAGATATATGGTGGATATATCTACTGTATAGGTGGATATATAGGGTGGATACATCTAGCTGCTGAGGGAACATCTGTTTTGGAAATAGAGATGTCTCAACCTAAACTTTAGCTATATTTGCCCTCTGATCTGCACATTTTGTTGCTGACTAAGTCTATCATGGAAAGTGGTTCTGCTCCAAGGATCAGGTGGTGCTTCTGGCAAGTCCTGGGTATGCAGGAACCTCTGCTAGAACAGGAAAAACCAAAATCTGGAAACTCAGCTTCTGTCCTGGCCAAGAAAATGTCAGTAAGGGCAAGCGATAAGGGCTGGATAGCAGCCAGTACCTCAACAATCAATCCCCCAAAACAGGAGGATTATTTCATATGCTTTGAGGGGTAACAGTGATATGGGAAGTGTGACTATGGGAAGTTGTGACTCATGTCTTTGAATTCTGTGCTTGCTAAAATAAATACTGCTTGCACCAAAAGATGCTCCTAGGCATATGACTGGGGACCATTGCTGATTTTACTATTGCTTTTTGGCAAAGGTCTTTGGAGAGTATTCCTAATCCTTCCAAGACCTGGCAGAAGGGTTACATAATGGCCCTTGTCTAGTGGTAAAAGACCTTGATTTCTGACCATATCCTCTAAATGCTATTGAAATGTTGAGGCATAGTAATATTTTAATCTCATTTTAATCTCATTGGAATAAATGGGATATTAGTTTGGGGAGGACATCTGTGTGCATCTAAAGAGACCTGGGACCAATATGGGGGAAGTTATGGAGATACTGTAAGAACTATATGGAGGAACTTGTCCTTTTCCTCTGTAAACCTGGTATCTAGTCAGAATGTTTGTATATTTATTGATTTTTTTGTCTCACTCTCCTAGCTGTTACTCTGTTACAGCTTCAGAGGTATCCAGTAGAAAGAATATTGAATCTGGTCAGCTTTGTGCACTGTAAGTAAGTGGTTATATAAAACAATGACTGGTGCAAAAAGACTTTAAGTAGCACTGTCAGTTCCCTCAAAAAGAGGAAATATGCTGTTTTTTAACCAGTATTTTCCTATCCTGGAATTGGGGGATTTTAGAGAGTGACAAATTGAATGTGAGTCAGTGGGGCAATATAATGTTAAAGGAAACTGCTATACTGGGCACAGGCAGTWCAGGATCTATTTCAAAAACGAGACAAAAAGTACTCAGACACTCAATTTTCTGTTTTCCTCAGCAGTGTCTTGACCATGAGGTTCAGTTTTGGGTTATCAAGCACAAGTGACAGTCTGGAGAGGAGAGCAGAGCAGTTGTGTAGAATGAGATGGGGTATTTTGGCAGGGGAAGGGTGATGGCCCCTGATGGGAAAAGAAGTGAGCAAGAATAGCTCATGACAATTAGGCACTGAAATGCTCAGATTCTGCAATTAGCCACTTGATTAGCAGAGGTGTCGCCAGGACCTCAGAAAATATTGATCAGAAAATGATATCCCAGATGTTTACTCCTAATTACTATTATTGCTCTGTGTCTGATCCAAATTACAAGAGGGCTGATACTGATTTATATATATTCAAATGCAGTCAGAAAAAAATCCTAGGTTGCTTAAGCCCAAATTCCCTCGAGAAGAGTTAAGCAGGAGGTAGGTTGCTATTGCCTTACTGGCAAACAACTGATCTGACAGAGGGGCTGAGCTGGTGCTGAAAGCTCACAAAAATATCCAGCGATATTTCAGAGGCATCTTAACACACGGCTTGCATCTGAATTTGTGCCTCAGCAGAACTGGTTGCTCTCCACTAAATCTTTCAGGATTTGAGTCCAGCTGATTCTGCCCTCTTTTAACAATAAAGCCAAGGGTCAATTATCCTCATTAGTCAATAAGAGCTGAATTTAAAAATAACATGCTGATGTTGCTACTCAGAAATATTTAAGTTGGATTAAATATGAGAGAAAAATAAGTCAGAGTGAGCTACAAAGGGAATTACAGATTCAGTTGCTAGTCTGAAATATTTTTAGGRCAGGGACTGTCAATTATTTTGTTTGTACAACAATCTCAACTTAAATGGGGCCTCTAGCTGCTTCCACAGTATAAATTATTGATGGTGTTAGGATCTGCAAAAGATATGTGCTTAGCTTTAAGCACAGGGGTAATTGAATTGAAGTCTAAAGGAATACTTTTGCTCAAAGTTAAAAATGTGCTTATATTCCTTGGATTAGAAGCTGATACCTGCTTGTGTATCTGACATGATCTTGAAATAATGAAATCAACTGCACTGTGATACCAGCTCAAGGTCTAAACAGATACATCGGAGCTTCCAGCTAATTCTGTTGACCTCTCCAAGAAATGTGGCCCTGTTGACTTCRCAGAAAACCACTTGAAATGGATAGTCCTTATCTGAAGTGACAGCAGGTACACGATCCTAATAAAAGAAACATTGACACGTTGCACATCACTCTGTCATCGCGTCACCTTGTCTGACAGAGGAAGGCAGCCTGGCGCGAGCTGAAGCAATGTGAGGTGACACTGCACCAAACACAGCTTTCAAAGACAGGAGGCGGGAAGAGGCCGGGGGGAGCTTGAGAAAAGTCCCAGCCTGGACCAACACAACCCTCTGGATCAGCACTCTGTGGCTGTTTTGTTTTAGAAAGTCCACGACTGCTCCCGTCGCAGCAGATGGGAGTTCACGAGGTGCCAAACTGAGCCTTGACTAAGTGGGAATAACAAAAAATATAAAAGGTTAATAATCCTCAGACACTGAGACCCTTCTGGCTTGCTGTTCTTCATTCCAGCCTTGAAACAACCTGCACTGTGGCAGATTGCAGGCTCTTAGGGATTTGCCAGCCCTTGCCTTTTGGAAAAAGCTTTACTTTGTTTTTGGCTCAGCACACACTACTTTTCAGTCATCTCTCCCTTGCTTGGAGGTGGGAGTTTGCAATGTATTATGCATGATGTTATTTAAACCTCTATTTTGATCGTGGTTGCTATGGGTTTCTTTGTTTTTTAGTTTTTGAGTTTTCTTTTTTTTTTTATATTACCTGCCTTTGGGAACAAGGCATTGCTGGGTCTGCTGTTCTTGCTGCTGGGGAGAAAGGGCACAGGGAGCTGCAGATGCAATGCCACAGCAAGCAGCAAAGCCTACCTGATTATATCTGGCTACTCTTCCTGCTTGAGGCCGCTACTTGTGCTCTCTGGTTTCTTCAAGTTTTCTCCTTTGTTTTCCTTTTTTTCACATTTGTCCTTTCCTAAGGGATAAAACTACTCGTAGCCTGCTGGAGTCTGTGCTTATGCAGTCAGAGTAGAAGACCCTTAGGCAGGACGGACTTGTATCTAAGACCTCCAGTCACAAAAAAAATAGCTCTGCTTTTCCCCTCTCCTCTATGTTTTCCAGACAGAGGGAGAAAGCCTGCACAATCTCTCTGCTTCAGCTTCCTTACCAGCCCACTGGAAGTATACAGATATGATGCCAGTCTCCATGCCTTACCATGGAATTACCACAATATGGCTCTTTCTTTCAGGAATGGGATAATTGAAAAAGCCATTGAAGATTCAAGAGGAGGTGCAGGGTCCCTGGAGAACCTCTTCCTCCAGTGAGGTGAGGTATTGTAACTCTCTGCTTCCTCAGACAGAGCTTAGGGAGGTTGTCTCTGACCTCCACAGGAGCAGGGATGCCAGCCAGGTGCTCTACTCACCGCTGCAAACTCCATTGCCTCTTGTCCCCTCTTAGCAGAAGAAGTCAACSCCTTCAGAAAAGCAAGATCTTTCCCAGTGTGAGGCAGCAGCTACCATCTCTCCTGAGTACTCAAGAAGTGACCTGGCTTTGCAGAGAGGCGGTCAGTCCAGGGCATCCAGTGCAAGGCAGCARTTCCTGTTCCTTGAAGAGTGCAGAGGTCTGTAATAGGCAAGGCTCCTCAGCTGAAGGTGCACCCTGTCCCGAATGCAGCTGGTCCTGGAGACCATACCGAGCAGAGATGGGTCGGAGAACATTGGTAGTTGTGAACCATCTCCCTTGCCGCTCCTTGAGTGCTGTCACCTGAGGAGATTTCCTTTCATCCTTTCTTTTATTCCATCTCCTCAACATCTTCCCCTTCAGAAGAAGTCTAATTCTAATGCTGGTAATGCAGCTGCCCTCCTTCACGGAGCTGTAATTGGAGTTGCACTCACCAGGCACAATGGTATGGTGACAGCACCACTGATACTCAAACAGAAACTGAAAGAAGAGAAAAAGATGAAGGAGTTATGCAGATCTGGAAGCCTTAAATGATCAAACAGCACTTTTCCCTCTCCACTGAAGTGCACATGTAGATGTGTAATTCCGCATGCAGAATCAATGTGGTCCAGGATAGAGAGATATTTCTCAAGGAAGACTTGGCGCCTGCAGTATTTCAGCAGGTCCTGCCAGCCTCTGGGGACATCCTGCCTGTCAGGAGGGCTGACAGCGACTTTCTTGGTACACAGTCAAGCTTCCATCAAACCTATGGGCTTCTCAAAGAGCTGAGTGAAGCTGTTGCAACAGGCCGTGCTGCTGCATCTTCACTGTTTTTCAGTCTCCAAGCTCCATGTGTTGCGGTCTCACTTTGTGATGGCAGTGGAGATGGTTTTCTAAAGGTASAGAGCACCGTCAGTGTTTTGGTGCAGTGAGTGACCATGACATCTACTGTAGGAGTCATTATGCACTTCTCTAGGGATTGTGTGAAACTTACCTGGCCGCAAACATTTTTTGCCTTCCTAGAACAATTTTGGTATCCAATCCTCCCTTCATGTTGCTGTTGTGGCCCAAGCAAGGGTTAACATCTCAATGTCACCCGTAGTGCTGCCCACCCTGTAACACGCTTAGCTTGCCCTTCCATTGTTTGGACTAAACCTTCCCAGATTTACTTACTTCCTTTTGATGTCTGGCAATGTTTGTTTATTAGCGCCAGTGGCCTGTGTTAACTCTGAGTAAGTCTTTGACTAAATCCCATTCTCTGCCTTTCCTCCTCCCTTCACGGGCCTGTGAGCTGATAAACTTCAGTGCTGGCTTTCAAACCCAGTGAGGTTAAACATGAACTTCTTTTACACCTGCCTGCTTTCCCAGCTAATGGACTCTGTTAGCTGCAGAAAGAGGAGGCCTTTTATGGCAAAGAGAAGGCTGCAAAGGTTGCATTGATTTCTGGTTCATATGTTCAAGAAGTAGGTTTTTAACTCTTGCAGAGGAAAAATTACTGCAGTGAAATCCCTGCTCGTCTGAGGTCATCTGCCTAACCAAAGCAGAGAAAGAACAAGCGGACAGATATCCTTACCCAGCAACTCACAGCATCACATATCTATCAACAATATTTTCTTATTTCCCATTTTATTACTATGCCTAAATACCATTTGCCAACTCAGAGTTTAGTCAACTTTAGTCTAAAGTCTGAATTAAGAGAATGATGGGAACTGTTTGGGAAATGATAAGTACTTCCTATGGAAACATTCTCAACAGTGTTGTTTTTCTGTTAATCATGGGAAAGTTCCTTTAAAAGAGCAAAGGCTACCAAAACAACAAAAAATCCTCTCATTTCTTCATATTTTTAATATTTGAAAATTTTTGTTTTGCTATGGATGTATTTCACAAGAGAAGGTATTAAAACAACAATGAAAAAAAAAATGAAGGTAATTGTGCCTTTTAACTTATACTTCAAAATTCTTGGCTTGCTTTAGCTTATGTCATTTAATCACAGCCATTAAGTCCTACTTGCAAATTCCATACTGCTTATGTGGTCTAAGTTAATATGATTATGAAATAAGACTGCAAGATAATAATTTTAAAGAATTTTGGGATTTCTATTACTCCATTATTTTGCCTTCTAAAATATTCTTCATCAGCAGTGATTAATTCTTGAGTCATCAGTGTCTGAGTCCTAAAATGTCTTGTGGTTACTTAAATGTTCTTTTTGCAGGATTTATAAACCCATTGATTTTTAAAACTGCATTTCAAGGACAGATAGGCATTCCAGATGGGACAGTAACTCTGTTGTGGCAGGTCTGCACTTTTCTATGAAGTAAAACAGTCTTTGCCAAGAAGAACTCGCATTCTGAACAGATGTGATTGACAGGTGGCAAGTAGGAAAAAATGATAGAATATGAATTGCAGAATGAATCCAAATTGTATTGAAATGATGAAAGGATTTAAGAGCACAGGGAAAATCTGAGGTGAATCAGGGGCCAAATTTACCATGGCAGTCAAAACTATTTAACAGCAACACTCTTCCTCTCCACTGCAGTATTTGTCTTTCTCCACATGTTGTCAGACTGCAGCCTATGGGGAAAGGGATTTTTTGGGTAGGGACCAAAGGTATTCTGGTGAATCTTTCTGGGGTGGTTTAGGAAATGGTTGCCAGGTGCCTCCCTGAGTACAGGGGACAACATGCCTACATTTCTACCCTTCCATTTCACGCTCCAGATCCTCTGCTCCAGCCCAGCCCCACTGCAGCTTCTCCATCAGTCACTGTGAGGAGCAGGAGACAAGTCATGTGGTTGTGCTAGGGAGAGACCATGGATAAGAACACGGTCATCTCAGATGAGACCAACAAGGTCATCTTGGTGCCTAGTTTCCACCGATTTCTGCAAGTTTTGAGGCCTCATCAAGTCATCCTTACCAGATTCCTCAGCAAATTTAGCAACCAAAAAGGAAAAGCACTCTATTTAGTATTAGAGATCAAACCCTGTAAGCATTGTCCTCCTGTAAGCAGATATCTGTGTCCATTTAGAAATTCCTAGTCAAGAGGTCTCTGGCTTACAGAATTGTGGTTTCCTACAGGGCTTTCTGCACCAAGCCCCACAGTGATGTGTGCACATAAATATTCTTTAGAAACCTCGAAACAGCYCACCAGTTACTGCTTACTGTGAGCCTTGGGGCATTATTTTCCGATAGGTCAATATTTCTTAGATTATTATGATAACTAATGACAAAGAATCTGTTTATGTGGAAGCCAGTATTGACATAGTTAATGCAGTTGTAAATCTCAAATGTGTTTCAATGCAATTGAAAACAGACAAATTGAAAGAGACAATTCTTTATGAATGAATACACTATTTTCATAGCAATCTTCTTTCAGAATAAGGTACTGATTTGCCTTGTTTTTAAAGAGGGTTGTGAGTCACAGACTTTGGTTCTCATTTCTGCATGGACAAACCCCATGCTCTCGTATGTTCCAAATATAATCCTTCAAACATTTCTTTGCTTGTTGCGGTGCCAGACTGCTTGTGCCCTTTGCCTGAGCAATCAGGCAGTTCCCTTTGAAGATGTTTACTAATTAAATCAGAACGAAGATGGAATTAATGTTAAGCACCTTCAAACACTTGCTATGTGCTTCAGTCCCATGACTGTACTTCACAAGCTGCCATCAAATCTATACATTTCAGAATAAATGGCAATCTATTTATTTATAATAGCTTAAGGTAAAAAAAAAACTTCTTTCATTCTTTTAAATTTATTTTTAACATGTGAAACTGTAGCAGAAAGAAAGATGCATAGTGATGCATGAGAACTGGCACAGATGATCCCAGCTCCAGCTGTGGCTTTAGGAAGCTCCTTGGCTCTGCTACTGTTTCCTTATCTGCCAAAGATAGACTAATGCCTAGAGGCATGTGTGTGAACCAAAATCCCAGCTACAAGTAGTACCAGCTTTAGTGGTATACAAGTGCTGAATGATGATTATTTTTAGAATCTGGGGTAAAGTTGCTTTCTCACTCTTTTGGGTGTGACACATTTGCACTGATCTCAATAGCTGGAGATCTTTTTAATTAAAGAACAATGATAAAAAAGCCACATAAAATGGATTGCCTTAAAGCATCATCATACTACAAATGATAATTAATATAATTATGTAAAATTGCTGACTATTTTCTAGGTGGGAAGACACCCCAGCTGACTGGGTCTCAATATATGGCTTTTTCAGCAATATTTTAAGAAGTCAGTCAAGGTATCTTGGCTATGAGTTGTTGTCCTTTGCAAACTGCATAGGAATAGTCAATCCCATGCCTAATGCAAACTTATCAATCAATGCAAGAAAACTCAAGTGAGGGACTTTCTTTGAGGAAGTTCCAATCTTAGCTAAAAACACAAACTTTCTTTAATCTTTTGGGCCTATGGAAACTTGGCCTCTCCTCCTCCCAGAATGACAAATGCTAGTGTCTCTATGGAGGTCACAGTGCTGTTGGTGCAGGTGACATCTTAGAATATTGCAGGGGCATTCTGCAATGCATTGTGTAACTAGCCTTACTTAGTCTAACTCCCTGGGATTATGTCAGGGTTTAGCTCTCAGCAGAAGTGGATTGGAGTATGATGTGCAATAACAATAGCCTCTTTTTTTCTCTCTGTGAGAAGGAGAAGATAGAAAGAAGTCTTTGGGAGTGCATATCTGGAGCTGTGTCAGGGACTGTAGGGTTGATCCAAATAAATTTCCTGGGAAAGTTCTATCAGAAAGACAGGAAAACAGAGGAACCTACAACTAGTTCCTCTTGTGAAATAGCTGAGGTGGAGAGAAAAGCCCATGTTGAGCTGGAGAAAGGGTCTAGAAATTTGGGGGGAATGCACAGACTAGTAAGGGCACAGTATGTTCTTGAGGAGAATCATGTTGTTCTTGTCTTAACTGTCCTAACAGAAGTGTTAGGAATCACTTCTTGCTTTTACTTTGAAAGTCTAGGGTCAAAATTTGATTCAAAATGAGAAAAAATATATTAACCTATATTTTTTGTGACCTATCAAGTAGTCCCTAATGTTCACCTTAAAAGGACCAAGAACACAGCATCCTTTTCAGTCTAAATAAACTTTAGGAGAGAGCTGAAAGCATCTTGTTAGGTCCAATATTTCTGAAGTATTCTTAATAAAAAATAATTAAAGATGTTGAAAGTCCTATATATAAAAAAAGTATTTTCTGAATAAAAATCCCTAAATTAATTCCTAGATGAGGGAATCTTTTTTTAAATCAAAACAATTTAATGGGATAGGTAGCAACTTGCAAGGAAAATATTGCCAACACCTATTTGTATTTTCAGTAGGTTTAAAAAAACAAATTTAATGAAAAATTTTATGCATTTTTCTTATGTAGATGGTGAAGGGAGTGGAGTGCAGGGGAACCAGTTTAACATGAATTGAGGTTAGAGGTCTTGAATATATGTCAATATGATCATAAGACAATTCAAATTTCTCCTTGTGATTTTGTTTGACAGCTACTTTCCTGGGGAAAAAGCTGTGTCAAATGTTTTGTCCAGAGCCAGGTCATATTTCAGATACCCATAGCTAATGGCAATGTTTTCAAAGGGGAAAGGCCCCCTTCTACTGGGCATAGACTTCTAGTGATGCCTGGTACTGTACTGTTAGGATGTTTCTTTCCTGTGCAGGAAATGGAGACACACACCAGCTTTCAGTAGCTTATTTAGGCTCCCTGGGATTCCAAGACGTTTAGTAAAATTCCTTCCATCCTTTAAGCAGCAGAATTTCACTATGAAAAAAAAAAAAAAGATACGTTTTCTTTCTTCTGACTAATGAAGAGAAAGCTGAACAAATATTTTGATTCTTTATTTTCCAAGATACTGCTTGAACACAGCTTATTCTATAAAGGCAAAGCAAGAGACAACTGCAACAGAAAAAACTACATAGTTCCATGATGTACTAATGATGTTACCATGATGTAACTTCACTAAGTTTCATTTCCTATAGAAACGTTTCTTGACGTCGTATTTTTGTGTCAACTCTCTAGWGTCTAATTACAGTTGAATTGTAGGATGTTTTAGGTGGGAAGAGTGTCCGGAAGATCCCAACTCTAGCTCAGAGTGGGGCTAGGTTAGACATTAGAGTTCCTCCATGCTTTATACAGACAATTTTGGAAAACACCTAGGACAGACATTGCTCTCCCTCTCTGGGCCCTTGTTCCAGTGCTGAACCCCTTTTGCAGTTAAATCATTTTTTTTTTTTTCACATCCAGTTATAATATCTCTTGTAATCATTGCATGTTGTCCTTTCACTGTGTACCTCTGAAAAGTGCCTGGCTCTATTTTCTCTGTTTCTCTCACTAAGTAGTTGGAAACAGCATTTTGATCCCCTCCACTCACCTTTAGTTTTCTCTTTTCCTGGCTGAACAAACTCAGCTGCTCCAGTCCCTCTTTGTATATCATGAGCTCCAGTCTCCTTGCCATGTTAATGCTCATCTCTTGCACTCTCTCCAATTTGTGCACCTCTCTCAAAATAAAGGTCATAAATGGGACACAATATACCTTTTTCCTTGATGTGATTTTTAGTGGAATTATTCCTGATCCACTATGTACAAGATCTTACTGTTTTTGAATATTCCCCTTTATCAGAGTATCTATTATTTTTTAAATGGACTAGTTGGTTTTAAAGTTATTGCTGAGAAGTAAGACCAGCATACAGGTACRCCCAAACTTAAACAGGACATGCTACAAATCTTAAATGATTGGCTTTTTATGTGAACACAGAATTACTGAAGCACAAATGAGTAAGGATAGACCTATACTAGCAAAAAGGTGTCTTATGTCAGAGTAAGGTCAGATCTTTTCCAGGAACTTTTCGTGGGCATAGAAAATGTGTTACAGGTTATAGCCCAAACTCTTTTGCACATGTAGCTGTACAAAATATTCTGTGCTGGCTTAATCACAGCTTTTTGGAGATTCGGTCTAGTCTGGGCAATCTTGCCAACTCAGTCATGTTTGTCATACTTTGTACTCCAGCACACCTTGACTGATGTTTCCCAAAGTCTGTTCTGTAGACATGGCCTAAACAGCAATAATATAAATAATATTGCAGTATTATAACTCTATTGATTTCTGGAGGGTCAATGGCTTACATGAAATAAAATTAAGCATCAACAAGCTGATGAAATATAAAAGATTTCAGCAGTAGCTAAGCAACTATTWGTTTTCTTTCTGGTCATGTCAGTTCCTAGAAAGGTGAAAGTGCTGTTGATGACCTTTTGATTTATTTAGGTTGTAGCTCCAAAAGTGTAGTTATGGTTCTACTCCAGCTTTATGGGTTTTCACCAGTGCTTGTTGATAAGGGGCAAAATTAAGGCCCGTTTTGTGACAGAGCAATCAAAATGACTAAGTCCAGCACCCACATGCCCTTTGTCTGTGATAGGACTAGCACTTTAATATCACATTGCATATAAAATTAACACTGCTGGAAGTACACTCATGTAACACAGTATACTCATATTTCATTATCTTCACATCCACTTGCTGAAAAAAAAATTAAGGTCCCATTGTCCGCACGAGGAGTTTTTCCAAAGGCAGAAATGAAATGCGTGTCAAGAACCTGTAAGGTTCCACGGGAAACAAAACTGAAGCAGGATTTTTTGTAACATGGCTAGTCACAACTCTGCCGTGTATTTAAGACTTGTGCTAGCACCATATTGCCCTATCCTTTGCTTTTGGGAGATGACTAATGTTCCTTAATTAACCCCTGTGTGAAAAACATAATTTTTAGGCAATATAGACAAGTTCAAAACTGTGAACAAATTATGGGGAGCTGCAGGTCTGTGACTTGGTTTAAGTCAGGGAGATGTCTTCCAAATGAGGAGGCCAAAATGATCTGTGACCTTTAGTCAAAATGAGTTTGCTTAAATAGATGATAACCTGACCTTACCTCATGAAAAAGCATTTTCATAAGTACAGACATACCATGGAAAATTGCAATTAAGCAAGAAGATATGAAAGATCACATAGGATGGCAATGAATAGTAGTGACGTTACAGTGTGACAAACATAAAGTGAGTTTAGCTGTACTATTTATAATGTAAGCACTATTTTAGGGTGTAATGAAAGTATTTCTGTGATTTTTTTCCTTTTGTTTTCGTTTTTTTTAATAAAAAGTAAAGTAAGTAAAGTCAAAACCTGTTGTGCTTTTGGGTCAAAACCTGTTTTAAATCACAGTGTTGGTGGTAATCTGAAATAGGCACAGTCACTTTCATCCATAAAGATCCCATATGACTTTGCAGACAGAAGTCATTTTATCCACGACTGAAAAACATTTCTTTCTGGAATAAAAATGAAGCAGCATGTAGCAATGTGCAGAAACACTTGGACAGGAACTAAAGACTTCCCCTTCCAGCTGAGAGGCAGAAGGATGGCTAAGTGATTAAAATATTAGTCAGAAGACCGACATAACAGAATTATATTCCTGAGTGTATTGCATTAAGGAGGTAAACATTGTGTGCAAATGAAAAAAAAATAGGTCTGTACCTGTCATAAGTAAATATTTCTGTTATATGCTCAGTTAGTTGTACTTTGCGTAGTGGAATGTGATGGAATTACAGTGATATACTGACTTTGAGATCAACCCTAGTCCAAATCAACCTACCAGAAAGGCTAAAGGTAAAATATTTGCTATGAAGCTTGAAATGCTAAAGGTGTACTGATCATGTGGACTCAGCAACATAARTATAAAGAAAAATAAATAAAAATGAGAGTAGATTTTATTAGAGATGGAACTCTGGGGAAAAAAAATGGAAGGAAATAGTATTTTAGCAATGACTTATGTAGAGTGAACTTTAGAGATACAAATGAATTTCCTACCTGTAATATGAATATTCTGCATGCACAGAAAGTTAATTTGGAGATGTCAGTGCAGTCAGAGAATCAATCAGTGGAACCCTGGGCATTCAGACATAGCATTGTCCATGAATTTTTCCTGAACATCTGCTAATAACACCTGGTCATTTTGTGTTTGTAATGTGTAGTATCTCAATATGCCTTCTGAGCCCATGCTSGCTTTCTGCCTTCAGGAACATGTCTTATTGGTACAGTGAAGTGAAGAAAACTCTATGTACAAGGATATTTCTCCATATGTGATATTATGTATGAGGCACACATATTGAATATTATATTGCTGGGAGGCAAGTGGTAGCTGAGAGGTAACTGGATGTATTGTGCTCTGTTGGTGTGCCCATCAGTGCCTGCGAGGCACCCACTAAGGTAGCTGTGAGTGATTTCATTAGTATAAGACATCTTGTTGGTTTCCTCTCCAAAGTCTCATCTCCAGAAGCTCTGGAGTGGAAATGATGTGAAGGAGAACCAAAAAAGCTCAGCAGAAGCATATCTAGACTGAAAACAGGGCAAGAGGTTGCAACAGCACCTGCATGAGGTTCTTTACCTTCAGCGAGCTGAAGGCACATGATCATCCTCATCCTGCAGCCACCAGGAGGTGAAACATATACCCCTTTAACATACTGTAGATATGCGAGGAAGCCTGGTATAAAGACAAGAGCATTGACAATGCATGGCTGTGGGTAACAGTGATAGTCATGAAATCAAAGGAGCCATGAAATAGTTACTGCACTGGATGAGGCTGCTTTGTGTCTGCTGGAGTTTGTCTCATCTCATTGAATGCCTCATTTCAGGTCTGTGGCAATGGACTCTCATGAGCAGCAACCACAGTAAAAGCTAAAGGCTCAGAACAGCAAGGTGTGGGGTAGAGGAATTTCAGTTCATGAAAAATTATTTATGGATGGAGGTGAAACCAAACAAAGGAAATGGAATGAAATAAGAAAAGCAACTGGGAGTTCACAACCCATGAAATGCTTTAGGAGTAATTTTAAAAGATGAGGCAGTAATTCTGGGGTGAGCTCTGAGTCAGGGGAAAAAAACCTGGTTGGAATCAGCACCTGTATGCCTCTAGAATACTCAGGCCAGGTTTGCATTGGAAGACATTGTCAGGTAGGATATTATATCAAAAGGCCTAYTATAGTGAATGCAACTTACCAGGCTAAAGCTCTGCTTTGGCTGACAATTTAACCCTCTGTCCTCTGGTCATTTGCAAAATAAATTCCACTAACAAGGCTATTGTTTTAATGGTACATTTTCCTTTCTGCTGTAGGCTTGCATTGGCACAGGCATGTTAGTCCACATATGACAAAGCTGGACATGCAAAAATTAGTAGCATTAGCCTAACCTCAGATTATTCCTGTCATACTCTTTGAACTGCATGGGACAAGACCAGAGCTCTGGCCAGCCCTTGAGTAAAAGTTGCCATATTTGGAAGTTGGTGTGTACTCTAACCATGTGTCAGGTGTTGTCGCTTCTCAGAAATACTTTCTAGGACATTGAAACCAACTGTCTCTAAAGTCAGATGTGAGATTTCAAACGATAACAAGGGCTGGTTCCAGAATCTCCTTTCTGAAATGCACACATTTCGCTACTGTGAGAAGAGCAGGGCTTGCTGCAACCACTGAGAAACAACTTCTTGTAGCCAGAGAAACTGAAACAGGTCCAGGAGGACTGCAGAAGTTCATGGGCTTGTGTCTTGCTCTAATAGTGCCTGGACACCATGCTCTTGGGTCAATTTTTGTGCTGAAAGCCTGGGAAGCAGCAATGCAAAGGCCTTCATATCTCAGCAGATTTTAACTCTGATTATTTGTGGGGAGTTATTTTATGTTTTTTTTGTGTTTGTTTGTTTTAATGCGGGCTGCCTAGTCATTGCTGAGGGACTGAGATGGACAACAAAAAGATCAGTCTATTTAAGCTGATACAAATCTTCCTAGAGCCTCTAGAGGTTTCTACAACAGACTCTAACAGAATTTCTTTGTATTAACTGCAGGGTACTCCATATCTGACAGCGTGATGATTTAGAAACTGGATTGATGTGATCAAGCAGAGTCTAACAGCTACTCCAAAAGGCCAATTTGAGTAAACTTGCTTTACATAAACCACCCAGAAATGTTTGGCTGGTGGCAGGCGCTTGCAGTTTTGACCATGTTATCCTSGTTTTAGTCACTGAAAACTGTTCCAGTTAAGTACAGTCTTTTTTTTTTCTGTTTTGAGATTTTTGTTTGTGGGTAAACTGGAAGTCTGTATCATAACACTAGAAAAGTAATGTTTTTACTTTATTAGAGGGGACAGGAGATGGACAGACATTTCCAGGAGGAACACAGAACCACATCCTCAAAGATATTTGGGTACCTAATTGCTGTTGATATTCTCATAATCCACATAGCACCTAAGTACCTGGAAAAAATTCTGGCCAGAGATAAATCGGTTTCTTTATGAACTTGTTGTGAATGCTAAAAGCAGCAATGACTCAAATACTGAACAGAAAGCTGGAGAGCATAAAAGTCATGTTATTATCTGAGGTAATTAGAAAGGAACTGAAGGACAGCCAAGCAAGAACTGCTGTGCAAGATCTGAAGGTATGCTGTGCTGGCAGTTCATCGATGAAGGTTGCTCATTATTTGCTTATTTTGAACATTCTATTTGCTGAAGGCCAAAGCCTGTCAGATCTTAGGGAAGACTCTTTTTCAAGAGCTTTTGTTGCTTCAGTAAACAGGTCATGGGTCCAACCCACCCACTTCACAAACAAACATTTCTCCAAATTATCAATGGAATGGAGTTCATTTGACAGAGATGTCAGTTTTGTAGAGATGGATCACTTAGGGTGTGGGGAGTTTACTGTGTGTGCCCAAGTCTTTGCCCTCTGCTCTTCAACTTTCTCCTTATGCATCCTGTATAATGACTCTGTGACTCTATGTATATGTGTGTGTGTGTGTGTGTGTCTGTTTATTTTTCCTTTTTGGAGCTGCTTACCTCTCTAATTATACTCACTTAGTATTCAGTACTTCAGTTGGCTGCCTTCCCAGAACAAAGGCTATAACTGAATACAAATAACTGAATTAAAATAACATTAGCTTTTAATCAGAGAAAGTCCCTGTGTTGATCAGGAAGTCTGAGATATCACTCACCAAAAAGGTAATTCTACCTGCTCGCAGGTAAATTGGATGGCTGTCTGGTTCCTAATCCAGGCTCCCTACAGGCGTAGCTTCAATATTGCGTCTCTTGGTAAGCTTTATAGTGGACTAAAGGAAGATGAGGACAATGACTAAAGTATCAGGACAAGAAGAATTTATAAATGATCAAGATTATTCTTCAGAGAGAGAAGAGTAACTCACAGAATACCTGAGTCTGCATAGAGATGCTTGAATAGAGACTTGTTGAAATGAAAGCAGTACAGGAGTGCTTTCTATATGATATCTGAAGGATAGTTTAGTGCAAACCTATTTCAAAACTGGCCATGGTACTGTTCCAAAAACCAGCTCAGCTCTGGTAGGAATAACAGTAATTAAGGTCAGCTTTCTGAGAAATTAGACTAGATCACTATTCTAGGAGAAAAGAACACAGAAGTGACATACGCAAAGAAGAGGCAAGCTAAAGGAATAAGAGAACACATCTGGYCATTGTGAAGAATAATTTGTATGCAAAATATATACCTCCATCTCTATGTTGCTGGCCTCTGAAAACAATCAACCGAAAAAAAAGCCAAGAAAAACCCTACTCCTTCCCCTAAAAAAAGACTGCAGCATGATATTTTATATAAATCCATYCAAACTGTCAATAATTAATTGTAAACTATTCTTGTCCAAATCTTAGCCCTTTGGTTTATTTTTGTTATGTAGGCTCTTGTCAGATGGTGGAATTTTTGATTCTTAAATGCAAAAGCATCCATATATTTTYTTTCTTATAGGAGAAATTTGGTGGAAATACTGTAGATTGAAACCATCTTTGATTAATTTTCACTGAAAGTTTTTTTGTTCGTTTGTTTTCTTGACAACTTATCATTTCCAGTTTGCATTCTCTATATGATATTTTCAGTAGGACTCTTAATTTTTGCCATGTAATTTTTTCTTTTCTGCAGTGCATCAGATATGTGCCTGTATTCCCTATTAAGGCTCAGTGTTTACTAATGTAACTTGGATTTGAAAGGATCTTTTAATGGATTAAGTGCCCACTGTCCCAGCAGTTCAGTCTGCCCCATTGGCAGAGATCCAATCATGAAAAGAAGAGGGGGACAATAAACTAGACCAAAACACTGAATGGAATTAATCTGTTGATGCTCCTGCCYGGGAACGGATGTCAGATGAACACCCTGGGCATGACTGAAAATATTTGTTTGTGTAGGGGATTTGTCAGGGAAAAGGAAAGAGAGATGKCAGGGATATTTTAGTCCTCTGGGGCATGGCCATGTTGTGAAGGTGTTCATTTGATTGTATAATGACCAAGTACCCCCAGTGCTTGAAGCAGGAAAGGGTCTGTACTCATCTTTAATTTTCCACATGCTCAGGAAACCCCATCTGGGGAGATGTGATGGGCTTTATTTTCCTCTAGAACTCTTGGAGATGGGCGAGGTATTGAGTGAGGTAAGCACTCAGTCTAGCATGCACTTGGCAGAGTACTCAGCTTAATGTGAATTGCATCTCCAAAAACACATGTTCTCCAATCATCTTCTGTTTCAGCAGGGCTGTCAGGGCATGGACCTACCAGAGGTCTCCAGAATAGCATCAAAACACATCTGAGGCCATCAGAGATGGCATAACTATTCCTGATCCTTCTAAGAACTCAATTGGATGGTCTCTCAAAGTCTTTGCTAATTCTGTATTTCACTGGTTATCATTAACAGCAAGATCCTGCTCTGAGAAATGCTAGACCGTATTTCCTCTCTCTGGAAAGCGAGAATGAGAACTACAAATCAGAAATCAGTTTTTATTAAGCAGTCAATGAGGATACACAAAGACTAACCTTGTGTTGTAGCCTTTTTAAGCTGCCAATTTTATTCTTTACTGGTATGAAATATAAAGTATGATTTTTCTGACAATTCATATTTGTTTTAGTTTTTGTTTGTTTTTCCTTTGACCTGGAGTTTTATTTTGTGAAACAAACTAGAGAAATAAAATATAATTTTAGTGGGAAAGGGCCTCTCTTTGAATACAACATTGAGTGGCAGTTTTCTCCACTAACATGCAATAGGTTGCATGATAATGAAGCACAAAGTTTTATTGTCAGATTTTACAATTTATTCCTCAGGATTTGTTTTCTGATACAGATAGAATATTAAGTTCATCTTCAGCCTTTGGGAAGAGACTTAGTTCTGATGCTGCTGATGGCCTGATGGCTGCTACATTTGCCGTGGTGTTTTTGGAGGCATGAAGAAGTCTCTGCCACACTATGAGCAGGACACTTCTTTATGTTATCCAGAAGGAAGTCTACTAGAGTAAACAAGTAATGGAAATTCCTTTGTTATATTTTTTGCTTCTTACACATTTCTTCCCCTGTGAGAGGAACTGCTGCTTTATCTATCATTATTCACATTCTCTATTTTTATAACTGCTTGGGAAGTAGAAGGCTCTTTGAGGGAGCAGGGGGATAAAAATGGCAATCCAAAACTTTTGTAATATTGTGTGATTCACAGATTCTTTTAGATACTTCTTCACTCATTAGGGAACCAGAATGGTCACCTAAATTTGATCGCTAATACATCTAGCCCACCATGATCCAGACAAAAGGAGAGCATAACAGCAGAAGCGTTTCACCATGAACAGCTCTTCAGTTAAGTAGGCAAAAACATAACAAAGTCAGTGACTGGAAGCTGAAGRCAAAATTTACCTCATTTTTAGTATGTTTTGGAACAAATTTAAGGATATTTTGGACCCTTGGATCTTTCAGCTGTGATTTATCTCACCAAGATTTAAGTGCCATCAATGTAGTCAGTTACATCTAAACTCTATATCTAGTGTCCACTCAATGAAGATGTAGTCAGYAGACTTAGTGAAGTTTATTCATCCCGGGAAAGGCATTTTGTTTAGGATGAAGTGTATCACATTCTTCCAAATCTTCATTGATTGTATTGACTCTATCCCCACTGACTGCAAATGGACCACCAGACCATACTGCAGAGGCCCACATGTGGTTAGATGATATATATCTCTAGCTGCTTTGAACTCAACCTAAAAGATGTGCTGCAGACCAGCCCACATTGCCTCTTTTCAAGGAAGACAGACTAGATGATCACCAGTCCCTTCTGGCCTTAGAATTTGTGAGTCACTAGTGACTAATTCTTCAATTTCTGTTGAAAACTGTGCCTGTTGTTTTGGGACTTTCAGTATGATTCCCCCATGCCCAACCACTCATCAATATCCTGGTCAGGATTTAATATGTRGATACCCATGGAGATGGTTAGTCTTCGTGTTTTGGATCTTAGCTTATTGCAGAGAAAGTGAGATATTGAAATATATAAGCCACTAATCTAGCTCACTTCAGACTGATGCCAATAGAGATATGGAGCATCAGGGGGATCAACAGTGTTTTCAGTCGACTTAGAGACCTTCTTATGTAGAACAGTTTACAACATTAGCACCTAACACACTTGATAGCTATCTAGTTGATCCTTTTTTTTTTTTTCCAAATTTATTGACTGTTTCATCAATGACCTGAATGAGGGCACTGAATGCACCTTGAGCAAGTTTGCAGATGATACCAAGCTGGGTGGAGTGGCCGACACTCTGGAGGGCTGTGCTGTCATTCAGAGGGACTGGGACAGGTTGGGGAGCTGGGCAGAGAGGAACCTCATGAGGTTCAACAAGGAMAAGTAYASRGTCCTGCACCTGGGGAGGAATAACCCCAGGCACCAGTACAGAGTAGAGGTCGACCTGCTGGAGAGCAGTTCCATGGAGAGGGACCTGGGAGTCCTGGTTGACACCAAGTTAACCACGAGCCAGCAGTATGCCCTCGTGGCCAAGAAGGCCAATGGGATCCTGGCCTGCATCAGGAGGAGCGTTGCCAGCAGGTCAAGGGAGGTGATTCTGCCCCTCTCCTCAGCTCTGGTGAGGCCGCACCTGGAGTACTGTGTGCAGTTGTGGGCTTCCCAGGACAAGAGGGATGTGGAGCTTCTAGAGAGGGTCCAGTGAAGGCAACCAAGATGATTAAGGGAGTGGAACATCTCTCGTATGAGGATGAGTTGGACTTGTTTTCTCATGAGAAGAGAAGGCTGAGAGGGGATCTAATTAATATGTATAAGTTCATGGAGGGTGAAGGTAGGGAGGAAGAGGCCAAATTCTTCTCCGTGGTGGTCAGTGACAGGACAAGGGACAATGGGTGTAAGTTGAAACACAGGAAGTTTCATCTCCACCATGTGAGGAAGAACTTCTTCCCCATGAGGATGACAGAGCCCTTGAACAGGCTGCCCAGGGAGGCTGTGGAGTCTCCTTCTCTGGGGATCTTCCAAACCCYCCTAGATGCCATCCTGTGCCCTGTGCTCTGGGTGTCCCTGCTGGAGCCAGGGTGTTGGACTAGATGATCTCTAGATGTCCCTTSCAACCTTAACCTTTCTGTGATTCTGTGATTCTTCTAGGCTGATTACATTCAACTTCACATAAGATCAGTTTGCCTGGTATGGGCCTTTGTGATGGCACCCTGTGTGCTTTGAATCAGTTCCCCTTGTGAATGCACCCTGCCTTTTATGTTGCAGATGATTCCTTAGCTGTGGACATGTACTGTTGCCTACTCTCCCAACCCACTAATTTATTGCTTTTTTTTTCTAAGAAGTTTGTCATTCTTCTCAATGTTGGCAAGAATCTTACCACTACAATTGTGCCRCCAGCAGTTTTGATCTCTTACTCATGATTCTTTCATGATTCTTTTCTGACCTTTCCATCCTATGGGAAGCCTATGTTGGTTTCCCTGTTGTCTTTTTATGAATGTTGTGGCAGAATAATCCCCTTTAATTTTAGTTTCACCAGAGACATTTAATGTCTTCTCTGTTCTGTCAGTAAATTGTGTCACATCCTGGAGAATTTTAACCTGTCTCATTTGCTGAACTCTYAGTTTCTTCCAGACTATTTTCTACAATCAAATTTTACTGTTGCATTCACCTATAATTTTAAGAAGCTTGGTATCCTCTGAGACATTTTGATTCCTTTGCTTCTCTGTGCCCTCAGTGATATCTTTATTTTTCACATGTAGTTCTCTTGCTTCCTTCCCTTTTTTGCCCATTATGTTGACTTCACTCCTACCAACTCACTACACGTATCAGAATGAATTTTGGCACATGCCATGCACTTGGAATTTCTTAACTCTTTATTTTATCTTTTTTCTTGATTGCGTTGACAAGTTTCCTCTGCACTGTTCCCTGTGCCTTGATCCCAGATCATAATACCTTGTACCTTGTTTCCTAGTGCAGAAGTCAAGGTCATAAGCAGTATTTTCAATTGTATTGGACTTTTAGGGCTCTACCTGGTCCAACTCTCACCCAAGTGTCTGTATTGTGTCTTGTGGACATACCCACATGCCCCAGCTTAGTTGCGTGCCAGACTGTTTTGCTGTGAATTCACGGTTTGCTTCAGTGATGACTGAATYGAAGCTAATGTTTCCTCATGGGGCTTCACTGCTAGCAAGACCCTGTGTGTGGGTCCAGCAGTCCCTGATGTTCTTGCTCACATGCAAGCATTCCCCTGCCCTCYGCACAAGCAATTCTGTCTTGTGATTCCCCTTGTGTTTGTCCATGGACAGGCAAAACATGCACTTCTTGTCCATCCACTCGGAAGTTTTGTTCACCAGAGGACCTTTTACTGCCTGCTCAAATCTGCATAAACTGTCAAAGTTGAGCAAAGCGGCATGGTTAAACCTCTTAGTCAGTCCCTGTTGTTCGGTAGCTAGCAAGTATTTCTGCCATTAGCAGGCACAGGAAAATGTGCTGCCACTTGAAACATGTAAAAATTGCCTTTAATATATTCATGAAAAATAATGAGCTGCCTACAAATGGCACCACACCTGTTTCTTCTAATTCAAGGAGAAGGTGGATTAAACCCTCACCCCGTTGTTCCAAAGCCCTTACAAAACACTGAGCACAATTTACAGTTGTGAGCATGATTATCGTTATGCTTCCTTAGCTCAGGGAAAAACAGCTTTTCCTTGTGTAGATTATATTTGCATTTATATTTATTCATTTGCATACAGATTTTTATGCCCTCCTCTCGAAAGGTAAAGAGATTCCAGCTCTTTTAAAGGCAATAACAGTTCATTTTATGCCCTGTTCTCCATAACAATAATTGCCTTAACTCTGAAGCTCCACTGGCATTTTAAGGGCAATAAAAAAAAGGGGTGGAGAGGAAGAGAGGAGAATATTCTTCTGTTAATCGGTGAGACTCTGGGGCTTGGTTCTGCAGTGCTTTACTCCTGGGAGTAATCTCATTATCTGTGCTGGAGCTGACTGAGCAGAGGCTGCAGGATCGTGCCCCCGAAGTCCAGCCTTTAATCCAATCCACCTGTTTAAATGGAGCGCACGGAGCCTGGAGCTGGGGGGCTCTCAGCAACCAGCCTTTAGCTCTGAAACAGGGATGCAAATTAGTCAAAATGCTTCAGAGGGATGAAAACTCCATCTGCCGGATTTTCCCTCTGCTCTTGAAGAAATTAATCTGTTGGTTGTGTGTATGTATCTTTGCTATTTTTCCTGTCAATAGAGCTTCAGATCCCCCCTTACAGAAATAAACATAGCCTTTCTCCATGCGTTTGAAAAAAACATGTATAAAGGGCTGTTTTGTGTGAATGAGGTAGAAAAATCCATATAAATCTTTAGTCAGGAAGGGGTGAGATTTTAATAAAAGTAACAGATATTTGCCAGGGACTGTCTCAAAAACTGCAAAAACTGAACAGCTCCATAGAGAGAAATGTTGAATCTTGAAAGCCAGGCAAGAGGAGAGCATCAGCAGAGCAGGACTGCCTTGGGTAAAGAGGAGATGAATATGAATAGATGTCATTATAAAGGTATATAATACCTTTATAATCTCACTGACCAGAGAAAGTAAAAAAAAAGGTCTAACTAAAACATTTATCCTGGTAACTAATTAAGAGAGTCCAACGATGTGTAAAGGACTACAATTTAAAGTAGATTATTTAGGTTATTTATTTTATTTTTCATAAATTAATTCGTAACTTCCTATCACATTGATTTTATTAAAGTAAAAAATAAAATGTGGGGTGGACTTAGACAAACCAGCTGAGTGCTAGTAAACATACTCAAATCCTCTGTGAGTTAGAAAAGCAAATTTTTGAGATAATGTCTTCCATCCAAAATGTGTTGAAGTCTAAATTCCAGATTTGTGGTATAATAGAAATAAAAATCATTGTGTATTGGGTCATATTGTTTCACATGAATATGAATAAATATCGCCACCTCATCTGTAGCTATTAAATTGCACAAAAACAAAACAAAACAAAACAAAAGAAACATACTAAGGCATGAAATAGCAGCTGAGGAAGCAGAAAGTATGAAATATAATTCCATTTGGGTCAGCTTTTTTTAAAAAAATAAGACTTCAAAATAATTTTGCATTTTTTTTCTCCATAAGAACTATCATAAACTCAAGTCGAAAATAAATGAGTCACATCAGAGTAACAGCTTGGCTCTTCTTCCACTGTGTTTTTCTCACCCATTGGGCATTTGAGGTTTCAGGAGTGCATGATGGGGCCATCTCATCTGATTTTCACCTTCACGTTTTTTGTCTGCAGTCCCAGGAAAGCTCAAACTGCACAGACAGAGAGGCATTAGTTACCTGGGTGTACATTTATCTGATGGCAGAAGTCACAATATGGAGCTGTATTGAGTCATTCAACTGCTATTGCTTTGATAGCTTATCATTGCCTCAATGGCAGGGGTGGAAATGTAGCTGTCCCAGGACCGTTTGGTCCTGCAGTCTGCACAGGTTAAGTCAGGGCATGTTTGATGAACAGTGCTAAAATGACATCTTGCTTCTAGACCCTCCAAACACCATGACAGTCATTATAAAGTGACTTTTAGTGCTTTMCTTTTTGCACTCTGGCTCCTTCTCTTGACCTGATCCTTGCTATCAATGGAACTGCACCAGTTTACATCAAATAAGGAACTAACCTCTGTTTTTAGGAAGAATACCAAGCTTGCTTACAAAATAACTCACTTGGCTTCTATCCCAAGCTAATACTCGCTTTCTTTTGACTTTGGCCAAGTTGGGTTCTCTTTATGGTCTCCTAGGCTTGTACAATAAACATTTGGAAAATGGTAGTTTAGTGTTGTTCTGTGCTACTTTTTTTTTTTGTTTTTCTGTGTCTTGCTACACAAACCCTAGCATTGGATTAGTTTAAAGGCTGCTGCTGTGGGACAGCATTAGTGAAAGTGCAATGAGTCAGAATGGCTGCACCAGCTAGTCTGACTGATGTCATGAATCCTTGCTTGCCCCATATTCGTGCTGTATGAACCCATTCCAGCTGTAATATTCTCTGGGAACCTTTCTCACAGCCCCCAAAAGCAGATAATTAGCATGCTTTAATGTTTCATTTAAAAGCATTGATGGAACAAAGTAGGTGAAATATGGAAGGTGTGTCTAGTGGAGCTTGGAGGGGAAGCTGCAAGATGCCTTGGCTGTTCCCACTGCTCCAGCACTGGTGCACATCAAACAAGTGCTCTCCAGTACTGAGTGATGTGGTACCATCCACAGTGACATTCAGAATAAATTAGAGAATTTTTTGTGAACTACTTATATTTACTTTTCTTCTTGTTTTCTCTCTCTCTTATTTTTTTTTTCTATAGCACAGAGACCTTCAGCTCATTCTTGAGCATTCTGTGTGTCCTTGTGTGTGTACAAGAGTTTCACGTATGCTACAAGGAACTGAGCCATTCTTAACATAGCACTGCTCTGTGTGCGCAATGATATCTTTACCCACAAAGAAATAGAGTTTGGCTCCTAAAACCCAGTGGGGGATGTAGCTTCTTACTCAGCATGTAGAGATGACAGCCCTCTGGGCAGAGCCAGATATAGATTTGAAACTGATTTATTTATCAAAAAATGATGCAGCTTCACTACTGCAATATTTTCATTTGGATGCAAATATGTAGGGAAATTTATACAGTCCAGACAAGCATCTGTCGGGAGTGAACAAGGTGCAGGTAACGGTCTTGGGGAGAAAGATGAGCTGAGTGATCTACTAAGAATTCTTCCTACTCTATTCTTAGTGGAAACTTGTTCCTATAAGCTGATAGCAGTTTTCACAGGCAGGACATATCAACGTGAGCCCCAAGAGCAGGTCTGATAAATGTATGCAGCAATCCGATCTATGAGTTTTGCCCTGCTAATGTCTCAGTGCTTCTGTGCCATTAGCTGTGACACTGTTCCCCTCCCTGATGGCCCCATTGCTGACTTTCACTTCCCTGCTCTGATTTGGTTATGCTCATGATGTTGAAACGCTCCTCTCTGTGTATCTCCTGCTGTTACTAGCAGTTCCTTATTTGCTCTCTGAAATCTCTTACATTTGTTTACAGATGAAACCCTCTGAACTTCCCCTAAGCTACCTCCTCTGTGCTTTTCCATTTGCTTTCATAATTTTACTTTTTCCATTTATTTCAAAGCTTCATATTTTCTTTCTTGTTTGTTTCTTTCCATATAGTTTCTCTTCAATTTCTATTTTTTTCTTTAGCTTATATGCTTTTCAATTTTCCCCTTTTCTTAGAGCTGCCTACTGTGGGAGTAGTAGTCTTTTTCCTTTTTTGATTTTTTTTTTGTTGTTGTTGTTCCCACATGATGTATTTCTTCGTCCTGAWGCTCCTCTGGGCTTTACAAATGTGATTTGATCCATCTATCCATAAAAATCTCACCACACTAAAATCTCTTCTTGCTGCACTAATTTTCTCATTAGATCCCAAAGGTTTCAATCTTCTACACTTTTCAAATGAAGTCTAGGTTTGACATCTTGTTCTTTAACTAATTAATTCTTGCTTTGCCCAGAAGAGCCAATGGCTTGGTACTTATAGGACTTGCTGTGCATATGGAAAATCTGTATCAATGAAGGACTTCAACTTTAGTCATCCATGTCCAAAATGGGAGCCCTGCCCRCTGGATTGATGCCTCTTTTGAGATAGGTGGTTCACAAAGGTCTGAGAAAATCTAGAGGTCATAGGCTTGTTCTGATGTGAAGCAGGAGAAATCTCAAAAGTGGAAGTGGTTTGGGAAGACTGTTTCCCYTACAGCTGACCCAGGGTTCATATCCTCCACTTTCCACCAGTCATCACAAAGCGGGCCAGGAGTGGTTTGCTCCGTATTTCAATCTTCTGCCACTGCTTGGCACCCTTGGCAGTGCACCCTGACTTCAGGACAGATGCAAGATAATGATCTGAGTTGAAAGAGCAGGTATTTTCCCAACCTACTCGTCTCAATCCTGAACATGGAAGTCAAACATTGCTGCATGATCCTCTCTTAGAAAAACATGAGTGTCTCCTGCTCTTGCATAACTAAGCATCAATAAAACTTCAAAACATAATTTTCCTTTTAGCATGCAACTTAATACACAAGTGCCTTTGCCTCCTCTTTCTGTYTAAAGCTGTCTTTATTTCTTCCAAACTCTAAAGTCAAAGGAAAACCTTTCTCTTGTGTAGCTATTACTTCTGGAAATGAACTTTTCCTTTACGTTTGCCAGTTATGCAAAAAAGTGGTAAAATTTCTCTTGGGATCAGCTATACATGCTTTGAAGGAAATATTCAAGCAGAGTGCACCAGTCCATTAATTATAAATAAGATAAATAAAAATAAACACATGAACTAATAAAAATAGGAGCCCAATTGTGTGAAAATAAATTCTTAGTTTAACTGGAAATATTAAAAAAATGGCTCTTTTTTTCAGTTGAAGTGAGTGAACTTGTTCTTCTTTACTTATAAATGAAACAACAGCTTTTACTGGAAAACAAATCCACCAAATAGTATTTTGTCTTTAAATAGTTTTTTTATTACATATTCACACCTGGAATACTGTGTGCAGTTCTGGGCTCCCCAGTATAAGAGGGATGTGGAGTTTCTCAAGACRGTCCAGAGTGGAGAAACTAAGATGATTAAGGGAATGGAACATCTCTCGTATGAGGAGAGACTGAGTTGGGCCTGTTTTCTCAGGAGAAGAGAAGGCTCAGAGGGGATATGATTAACATGTATAAGTTCATAAAGGGAGAATGTAGGGAAGAAGGGGACAAGCTCTTCTCATTGGTGGCCAGTGATAGGACAAGGGGAAATGTAGCACAGGAAGTTCCATCTCCAGATGAGGAAGAACTTCTTTACTGTGAGGGTGATAGAGCCCTGGAACAGGCTACCCAGGCGGGTTGTGGAGTCTCCTTCTCTGGAGGTCTTCAAAACCCGCCTGGATGCCGCCCTGTGCCACATGCTCWAGGTGTGCCTGCTTGAGCAGGAAGGTTGGACTAGATGATCTCTAGAGGTCCCTTCCAACCTTGAATATTCTGTGATTCTGTGATTATTCCTCTATGTGTCTACAGTAGCCCAACTTTGCATTTGTTTTGTGCAGGGATCATGAAAGACAACTGCAATTTCTATATTCAATTCTAAATGATGTGAACTGCAATTTAAGACACAAAGGACAGCACCACCAGCTTATATAAGCCAGGCCTGATTGGCATCACTCCAGTTATATACATTCTGGTCCATATACTTAGATATTTGTGCAAGATTATCTTTTGCTATTGTAACTGAAAGAATGAAATAAAAGTTACATTTCTGTAGTGTTAACCCATAGCTAAATTCTCCATCTGAAACAAAAACACTTCTCCCACTTCTGAAATTCAGACTTCATATATATATAATACATATGTATATCACCATGCATATCACTTCATGTAAATATGCTAGTTACTAGTCAATTTTTTTCTCTTCTTCTCTCAGCAGTTTTCAGCCCTCACCTGTGAGTAAACAGCTAAATTATATAATAGCGAAACAAGCAATATCCACTGCAAAGAATGTATAACCCAGGTGAAGACTATGTGTTCAAAGTGAGATTGCACCTAGACAGCTCYGACTGGCCATGAGGAACCGAGGGCTTCCATGCAAGCATGTCTAGCAAATATCTTAGCAACATTAATTCATAATTTTAAGCGTTCTGCTTACAGTAGCTGCTAGATTGGTGTTTAAAAATGAATTGGATCAGTTTTATTCACTTAAAACCTCTGCTAAGCTTGCTGCTCTTTCCTCCTTGTCCTTTGGCATCCACACTCTTGCAGCCTCCGGTGAGTGGCTCTTTCTGCTCCACCTTTTTCCTCTGCAACAGGGGAATGTTGTCTGTTYGCTGCAAAGAGATGCTACTAGATTTGAGTGGTCGATGTCTCCAAAGATTTACTTGATGAAAGGCTGTTGACATTGGCAATACAGCTTAGCGACGGAGCTAAAGTGTGCAGAAAGGTTTGGGGGAGAATGTTGGGGGTCACATCTGCTGCTTAGACTCCAAGGCATTTGTAGATATGCAGTAAGCATAATATTAACTGTTTAGAAAGCAAATCTTTTCCCTTTAAAGTTCATGTTAAATGCAAGCTGGAGGGGAGGACAAATGGAAAGCATCAATCCAGATCATTTACTGTTACTCCCAAGGATCAGATTCATTGTCTATTTTCGAAAGATTTCTGTATAGCTATTAAGGAGCATTGTTGGCTTCTTGGTGGGGGAGGATATATCCCTGTTTCTATTAATTATTAATAATTACTGGCATATTTAATGAGCTCAGAAAATGATCAGTTCATTCATAATAACCTCTTTTTCCTGTCCCCTCCCATACTCTCTCGGGAAAAAGAAAAGAATCAGACAACAAAATGGATCTACTAAATTTCAAGATGAATAATGTGACTTGCATAGCATAAAAGGGAAAGACAGAGTTTTTTTTAAAGGATGCTTATTTTATAAAGCAGTTTTATACATATTTTTACAAAACAAATTATTTCATGAAAGAAAAATGAAGGGAGAAACAAGGCTAACCATAAAATGACCCAGCAGCTGAAATGCCATTACTATGGCTGAGCTCTGGGAATGCAAATAAAGAAAAAAAAGGATGAGGAATAAGGTATTCAGAGAAGGCAGACTACAGGAAAGGCAAGTTGAAGTCAGTGGCCAGAACCTGGAGGCTGGTCCCAGAGGATCCTCTGTGTGGCATGAGAAGGGAATTGCCCTGTGAATGCTCTTCATCTGCAGCCACTTGGGGTGCAGCTTTTGTACTGTGTCTTTACAGTGCCTAGTAAAATCAGGCASAGGTTTGTGACTAGGAATCCTAATGCTGATCCCTAACAACAGCCAACATTGTTAAAATGTCAGCAAGAATGATAAGAGATATCAGACATTTGGGGGTCGTGGGGAAAGCAGCAACTATGTTTCTACTCTTTTATTTGCAAAAACGGATTCTGGCAGTTACACATCCACCGAGAATTGCTTTGCTGCTTAGAAATAGAAGGGGAAAGAGAAATAATGGCAAAATATTTTATGAAGTGTGACAGCAGATGGGCTATTAAATATGACTCACTGTGTGGCGTGCTGGCAAATTCTTATTAATGACCTTGTGACTCAAGGGCCACTTCAGCAGAGGTTACAGATTTGACAAGCCATCTCTACCTGGCAAAGGTGAGTCTAAGCCTAGCATGCCTCATGCTGTTCTGAGACTCTTGATGCCAAAAACACGTTATATGAGTCAAGGAAACTGAATTATGTGAATAATTAAAATTCATGTTACGGCTGAATATTATGGACTATATGGCTGCTGAACTTACCCTTTCTCACTGTTGAAAAGCACATCATGAGGGTTTTAAGTTATCAAGAGAGAGGCACATGTGGAAGGAGAAGGTATTAAATGGGGAGTATCTTACTCAGGTATTAAATAGGAATAAATGAGTGGGTGGACAATGCATGAAGCGATAAAGCACAGCCATCTCCAAACAGTTGAGGGCAGTGAATGCCAAGGATATATAGGAATTACAGAGGCAAAATGAAGGAAGAGAAACTGAGCAGGGATATGGGAAAGAGATGAAGGTTTGACTGGTGTGTAAACTGGTCCAGGGCAGTCCCATGACTGTCACTAGGGAAGAAATAGATCCATGTATTTTTTGTCATTCAAATGCCAACTGAAGAGAGTGCTGTACCTTGAATACAGGGAAGACCTCTGCAGTAAATAAGGAAGATAAAGGCTGATTTAATACTTTTTTTTTTTTTTTTTTAATTCCTGTGCTGTAGACCACAATTTAATCTTTCATCAAGTCTTCATGAAGCTCAAAGATTACCAGATTTTAAAGTGTCTCCAGAACCACTGTATGCTCTTGCACAGTGTCAATGCTATTTTGTGGGACTTATATTAGAGAGCATCTAAATTATGTGTAACAGGTTTTCTGGTTGTATCATCTGCATAAATAAGTCACTGGAGCTATAGTCCAGTAGCTGCTTCTGATGCCTACAAATCCAAATGCATTGAATGTTTTTCAGCTGGACTGGTCTTGTGTAGAGAAATAGTAACATTTCTTGCTGAGACTTTAGAGGTTCTATGACCTTGTAAAATAGTGTAATTACTATTCTGTTACTATTTCTTACCTTATATAAGAAGATAAAGTGCAGGCACCAAATAACTTGCATCAGACAAGCACTCAGGGTGTTATGGGATTTCAATATAAGCACACAAACACACCCTTTGGTGTGCTGGAGGAGATATATCTCATTTGCCTCAATAAGACCTTTTCTGCTTTCCCAGGTCCAGAGGCCACTGAAGTAGAGTGGAGAAAACAACACATTATTTCCTTGATGTCTCTGCTTGAATTCTCTTGGAGAGTCTATTCCTCACTGGGGAAACCTTCCTGGACGTGCAAACATGAAGCAGTTGCCAGTGAGGACAACCATTAAGGCACCTCTCCACTGAAGGTGCAGTGTTGAGAAATTTGATGGGGAGGCAGGGAGGTAGAAGAGGTCAAGAGAGAGGGTATCTCTGCTTGGTTTATCAGTGTTTCAGATAAGAGATGAGAGCTTTCCTGCCTTACATGATCGTAATCTCCATGATCTCCAACAGAAAAGGAGGAAATCCTAGCATTTCCCTCTTAACTGCTTATTCCTGCAATGAGTTCAAAGGGAGACTGAAATGTTATTGTATAGTACTTTTAGAGTTTAGAATTCAGATGCTTCACTTTACCTGATATCTGTGATGACTGGATGATTTAGTRAAGCTCATATGCCTGCATTTTTCTGGAACCCTGCACCAGGTGGACAATTTGGATCCTTGAAACAAATTAGAGTAATCTCAGCTCAATGAGCCTCTTGCAGCAGCAGAGGATGGTCAGAAGACAGTCTTGTTCAGAGGACATTCCCAATGCATTCCTGAAGCCAGGGATTGTTTGGGATTGTGTAATACTGGATGTCCTTCTGCCACTTGTAAATCTCAAAAAAAGTTGCTCCACAGCAATTGCAAAAACACATCCTGGGCTGAGAGTTAGGTCTACAGTGTTTTTAAATATGATCTCAGCCAGTAGATTTGCAACCCAGAGGACTATGGAGAGACTTAAGGAAGGATACAGCTTGCCCTCTTTGACAGGAAGGAACTGGGGACCCTTGTGCAATAGCCTTGCACTAGATGTTTTCCACAAACTTCATTAACCACTCTTGCACAAAGCCAGATTAACAGTTTATCAGGAGAAGTGTCAGAGCGTCCTCTATGCTATATGGCCTCTCGTAGCACAGGAGCTGTTTGCCCTGCTTTCCTGAGGTCAGTACAAGTGCCTCCTTCTCCTGACATGGGAGGATCACCTGAGTGGACTTCACTCTGTAACTTCAGCCATATAATTTATATTCAGAAAGAGATGCTGTGCATAGCCCTCTGGCTGCCTTTGTCTGGCTGTTGTCTGTGAAAATGGTGCAGAGCACTGAGACGAGGGAAGTGTAGCAGACACAGCTGGAGATGATGTAAAGCGGGTGGAAAGAAATCACAAATGCAAAGTACAAATGAAGCTCTGAAAGTCTGTAAAACACTGTGAAAATACTGTATCCCCTCAGTGGAACCTGCATTACAAAAGGAGAAAAATGTAGACTTCTCTGCAGTGCTTTCTCCAGTGTTCAGTGTGCACAGACACTGGACCTGTCCCCAGAGGGCTCATCAGACCTCCAAAACCACCCACAGCAGGTAACCCATGCCTGATGCTTGTAAGACACTTACACCAAGCTGTTGGGAATAGCTCATCAGATCCCCAGTAATAATAGTTCTTCTAGGGTAGGTAGGATTCTCAGTGGCCGAAACTGATGCAAGGTCAGTATTAGACAGAAGAGGTTCTGACCTATTTGGATAACAGGTGCTGATAGTACAATGTCAAATCATGAATTCARTGTGCTGAAAGTTCATAAATATTTCTCTTGTGTAAAATTAGGTGAGTGCAAGGAGACAGCTTTGCTCAGCATTTACATTCTTCAATTTTCCACCCCAATCTGCTACAATTGCATAAGTGGAATGACAGGCACCATTTTACAGTAAATTCCTTGTTATCTGAAGATTCCCTCTAGACTGAAAGAATAGATATTACAGTCTAGAGAAAGGTTTTTAGATACAATCAGGAAAAGAACACAAACTCTTAAACAACTACAGTAGAAATAAATTAAAGATGCAGTGAGCATTCTGACTCAAAAAGAGTGATTTCACAGAGGGAAAAATCCAAAGTAAAACAGTAAGAACAATGATAATTAGAGATGTGTCAGGCTCAGGATTAACATTATATAAGTGTATGAATTTCAAGGACAGATCACAACCAAGAACCTGGATAAAAGATTTTGAAATCTCCCTGTCAATTTCCCTTGAACTGGCTTAGTGAAGTCCTCAGAAGCAGTGACTAGAGAAGGTGATCAGACTACCTATTTACATTGCTCACTGAACTGTTGCTGGAAATGCAATCCAGAGTGAGAGGAAAATAACTCAGTAGTGAAAAATTTTAAGATAATTTCTTAACTCCAAATCTCTGTGCTTCCCAACTTCAAAAAGAGCTGAAAGAAGTGATACTGTGAGAAAAGATTGCTCCTGGCTATGCATCCTATCTCACTTCAGAATGACAGAAAAATTCGCAAGAATTGTTGAGCTTCACAACCATACGCAGATCTACTCCCCAGGATCCCTGCTGGCTAATTAGTGCTTTCCCTGCCATGAATAGTCATCTTTTCAAAGTCCAGCTTTCTCTCCCCATTAAAACCAAAAGGCTTTTGCAGACAAGGTTTTAGTTGCAGGTGAAAGCTTCTTTTTAATGAAATTGAGACCAAATTTCGCCCTCATATTCTGAGCAATCATTATGTCTATCTCTTTTTTAAAAAACTCTCACAGATGAACCTTGTTATGTTTCATCATACTGATTCCTCTTCAGTGCTTGCCCCCTGGGCTAGTCTGCACAGAGCAAGACCTTTGTCTCTTCACTTTCGGTATATATCTGACCATCCCCTGAGTTTCCAGTCGTAGTGCTTATACAGTGACATTTGGAAACCTTTTTCTACTGGCTCAGTCCAAAAGAGACAGATTTGAGACTGTGCTGTTTCTCTTTTGCAGGAGAAATTCCTTCTGCTTGGAAGACTGACCTGGTATTGATCATGCTTGGGAAAGACTCCCCAAGGCAGCTTGTTATGTACAACTTACGTTGTGTACTCTCATGCGCATACTTACCATTTAGTCATTTGCTTTCTTCCTGCTTTGATGTTGTTGATTACAAATTTGTGTTTGTTTTGTTTGTTTTGACTGTATGCTACCGTTAGGACAAAAAGCAGTTATAAGATGAGGCATTCTAAAACAACGAAATGTGTGCATGTATGTGTGCCTAGGTGTTGACATGTCGGGAAATTAGCCTCCTGACCCATGGCAAAAGGAGATCAAAGCATTGGAAGTGCTCTAGCTGAGCTGTTTTCACAGGTTCAGTAACCATGATATACAAGTGTGCCAGGCTTTATTACCGTGATCCTCATCCTCTCCCTCTCCTTTGCACCTCTGGTCCTTGGCAGAGGGAAGTGGTGACTTGCTGAGGAGTCTGTGGCCGAACATGAGTTTGCCCTTAGCTACTGCAGGTTCTATCCTGGCACCCTACCTCTAGGCTCCCTGCCCTGCTCCCATCCAACCTGCCCATTTCTCCGTAGCTGTGAGAAAGTGCCAAACTTGTGGTGCGATGTCCCCTGGCTCGCTGCTCGCTGTTATTGTCCTGTTTGATCTTGCAAAAGATGGTAAAACCCTCACATGCACATGTGCAAGCTGCTTGCACTGTAGTCGCCTGTTTTGGTGAATAAATCACAAACTAAAGCACGGAAGCATGGGTGCCATTAGCTGTGCTTCCCCTCCCTTGCTTCTCCCCCCTAAAAAACCGAAAAAGATAAAGCAAGACAAAAATCCCCTGGTTTGGAAAATATTTCTCCGCCATCTTAGCTGCGTATTAGGGAATCTAGTCTTCTCGAAATTTCTCACAAGTCTTGCTATCGTTATGGGAACCTTGAACTTTCATGAACTTACCTTTTATGATTAGTCCTCCAATAAATTATACTACCTTCATAAGTGTTTTTTTTTAAATACATGATTTTTTATAGAAGGCTCTTTGTACATCGATGGCATTACAGAGTTGATGAGTAATTTAATTTACRTGAAATAAAATGGGGAAAATTACATGAGTAAGAAGAGCTAATGAAGCATTGAAGAAAGAAAATGTTACTATGCTGTCAAAAGAAAGAAAAAAACCCAAACCTCTGTAGGCTGACAAGAAACCAGACAAGTAGTCTCTCTGAGTAATAAATTTACCAGCAGAGTAAGACATTTTTAGTTTTGATAACATCTTTACTGGGAATGACCTGAACCAAACCTTCATGTTTGAATATCATAACACTGATGGCAGGGGGAAGTGGGGTCAGGTATATGGCTGTACAGCAACTTGTAAGTTTGCCTCCTTTGATTTAATGGATTGACTGAAAATCTTGAGCCAAATAATTCATAACATTATGGATCCAGCAGTGATCTTAAATAATCTTTCTGTCTTTTTGTCTTTCTTTCTGTCTTCCTGTCTTCCTTTCCTCCTTTCCTCCTTTCCTTCTGTCTTTCCTTCTGTCTTTCTTTCCTTCTTTCTTTCCTTCTTTCTAGCATTTTTTTCTTTCTTAGGATTTTAAGTATATAAAGGGCAATTTCACTTATTCAGATAGGGAGATACCACTTAACTGCTCAGGAATATTTCTCTTGTTCACAAGAAGCAGTGGAGAGTGGGAAATCTATGGACCATGAATTGATGTCCCTGAAGTTTAAACAATCGTCTTGATAATTTTTCCTTTGCTTCTGCAAAACTCAGCCTGTAAATCTTGGCTGTTGCATTTTCTTACTTAAGAGATATCGGAACRAGGTTTTTCAAAAACTTGAAGTGTATCAACTGAAAATCACATTTTAAATTATTTGCCTAAAGAGAGTGTTACTGTTGGTGCCAAGGAAGACCTCAYAGAGCAAAAAAACCTCCAACCCTTCTGTGCTTTATAACTGAAAAGGGAAACACTCCAGCAATGGATCTGCTAGTTTATATTAATTTGCAAGGGCTGTAATCCAAAACTGCAGCTTATTCTGCATGATGGGAGACAGCAGCTATGGCTCTGTCTCTTCATCCTAGGACACACACTTCTGTACAACTTAGCAAAGCCTTGTGTTTCTTCCAGTAGTGTCTTAGTCTGTGTCTCTTGTATCCCAAATCAATGTGTTGAACAGTATCAGGAAGCATTTGCAACATGCCTGTCCCTGCAGCATAGATGTGTTGGGCACATGGATGAGTGGGCATTCTGGGCTGTGCCTGCTTCTGTGCTAAGGGAATGGCTGGATCCTTCATTCCGCCACTTTTCAACAACAGTGAGGATGTCGTGGGGCAAACTGTAGGGATTTACTGTGGGAATCTGAGCAGGATTTGGGAGATGTTTTCTCTTGGCAACCCTAATACAGTCTTTTTGGTCTTTAAAGTCACCCTCACACACCAAAAGTCTGATTTGCTTCACCAACTGCAAAGCATTGTCTTCTCCTTTCCAACTCATGGGCTGTGCTGAATAACCTTGCTGGAGACATGAGAAAGCCTCTCTTGACACTGTAGGTCAAAAATGCTTGTCCCAATGCGACTATACCTTTACCCCATCCCAGACTGTCTAAGGAGCTTCCCAATGCTTCCCAAGGGAAACAGGAAAGTCATCTTCTGCAGTGACCCACAGGCTCTTCAAAGTGTTCCAGAGCCCCTTCCCAGCAATTATTGCCTATATTTCAATGAAGGCATCCTAGTGAAGGAAGGAAATAAAGAAAATATGATATGAGTTGCTTAAGACCCAAAAGTCATCAGCATGGCACAGATGAGTCCCACTCTATGTCTAATGGCACTGCAATCTCTATACAGTAATGATTTACACTTTTATGTCATCAAAAATACTTCTTGCAATATCTCTGAAAATCTGTTAAAAAAGCTTAGATACACAAAGAGACCAATTACAATAAATTCTATTTAATATGAGTTCTTTTGCAGATCGYGGGCAGCCCTTAACTGATGTGCCAAACCCAAAGATGCTTTGGACATGGAGGCTAAATAATCTGGTGTTTCATCCAGTACATCAGATCATCCATCCTTTGGACTGGTGAGCAAGAAGGTTTCAGGAATTTTTCAACTGTTTCTATGTTGAAAACCTTCCATTTTTGTCATTCTTTTCACTAGCATCATCTAGTTATATCTGTACAATTTCCTTGTTCTTCTCTGACTTGATGACATCTGAGCTTTTGAACTTCTAATCCAATTCCATTGTAGATTTTTTTTGTAATGTTATTAATGAAAATATGAAAATATTGTCACACCACTCCTCAAGGAACTCCAAAAATACTTTCTACATCCCAACAGTTCACCTTTGTGTACAGTCTGTTCTCACCTTCCCATTAGTCAATTACTTCTCTGCAATTCTGGATAACGTCTCCTGTTTTGGATCTGCATTGTCATAGTGTCCTAGACAYCGGCTCATGTCACAGCCAAAGTGTGGTGAGGCCAGCTGATTTCTGAGGCATAAGAGTGCCTGTTTAGCACCTTCTGACAAGTCTATGGTGGGATACTTTGTACAAACATTACAGACCTGGGTGCCTAATTGCTGTAAGTCTCAAGTGTTGCTTCCTATCACAATCTCTTTTAATATTCTGTAGATGTGCCAAAGATATTTATCCCAGAGTTTTAATTGCATCTATATTGCRTAGCACTATCCCAAATTGGTCTGTCACTCAAGACATCAGTTGCTAAAGGAACAATGAGCTCTTCAGTGGTCCCCATTGAAGGAACATCCATTTCATTTATCTTTTCAGGCTTTCCCACCAGCTGGCTTCCTGCCCACCTCTTTTGGTTTCTGAAGAAACACTGCCTTTGCTTTCATCCCCTAAGACTGACCCCTTTACAAAAGATTGCCAATCAAGCTGAGATTAAGATATTCATATGAAGGGAGTAAAGACACTTGCCTATTTAAAACTTAGGGCCCCCCCAAAGATAAAAGGGTTGCACTAAATCCAGTGGAAACATCAGTGTGAATTGGCTTCATCTTGCCTTTTACATATAATATTTTCTATACTAAACTTGTTAAGTGGCTGAACCACTTAACTTGCCAAATCGAAACAATTCTCAATACTAAAACTTTATTCTGTACTGAGTGTTCTGGGAATATAAACATCTATGATGTAATTCTTGCCCAAAGTAAATGAGGTAGCTCTTGATTTCAGTGAAACTTTTTTAATTTATACCAGCTGAAATTTTGGCTCGTAGTTTTATTATTTTTTTTTCAAATTTCCTGTAAGTCCTCTGCTCAAAATCTCACATGGATCTGGTAGGCCAAAAGATTTTATAATGGTTCACTGAGGTATATATGGCTGGGAGTAGGCCAAGAGAAAGGTTAGTTAAATATTTGTCAGAGGAATGTTGTATCTCCTATGCAGAGTAACTGATTGGCATCAGGAGTCTTATCTCCCGCCATAGCACAGGAAATATGGCACCAGGCTAAATTGTCAATAAAAGAAGCATGCAAGGAAGACTTTTTGACTCTGACCTTGTGAAAATCTGTTCAAAGATATGAGCATAAAAAGAAGATCCTGTGGTAGAAATGGGACACAAGACATGGAGTTTGTGGGATTAAAAACTCTAACATCAGAATGGAGAATGAATTTAAGATGTGTTAAGCATTGATCAAATCCTTTGTCCTGGTGAGACATTTGTGTGAGCAGCCCTGTTTAGTCCCTGTGATATGCAGTGTGCTCTTCAGTGGATATAAATACTCTCAACATAAGGGAACATAGCCACAGTGAAGCCAAAACATGAAATTTCCCAACTGAAACCATGCTTAGATAGATATAACAAAGGAAAATAAATCAAGTCCTATGAAAGAAATAGCACAGACAGAATCAGTGTGTAGGGAGAGAGAAAGAATATGGAGGGGTATGACTTACTAAAGCTCCTATATGCTTCCTGCTATTATTTTCTCTGTCAGCGGCAACTTTTTTGTCAGTTAGATGTCTTATGGTGGTAAGAATTGGATAATTTTACATCAGGATGAACCTCAAAATAAAAATACTATGTTTTTATTTTTCTATTTTCCATTGTTTTTGATACTCGGAAGCTCTGTCAGCCTGCCTTCCTCAAGTTTGCTTTCCGTCATTTGCACTTAGGCTACTTTTAATTTTTAAAAGAGAATTTTCATTTTTTTTCCAATTGAAATATTGCTTCTGTCTTTAAATGTAGGTGAAGTTTAAATTACAAAAAAAAAGTGTATGATGTTTGGACCGTTTTGTGTTTTGAAATAGCAAATGTTATGATTTCTTTTTTTATATATAAATAAATATAGGAAAATGGATCAACTCTTGGATATTTGTTGATTAAAAACATTATGACAATTGAAGCCTGATGGGAAAATGCAGCCAGACGGAGGAAGTCATCAGTACATTAATTGATATGAACATGAGATACTGTCTTAGGATCCCATATACAAATGAATCATTTAATTATGTAGCCTGGAAGGTCTTTGAGACCAGGACCATGTTTTTCATTTACAGCACATCACACAAAGGCGTCAGAGCCTTTAGTTGTTACAATAACATTTATGATGCTCATGGGAGTGGAGGTTTGTGTATTCTATAAAAATACCTAAGAGAAAATATTCAATGCTGGACAGCTTGCTTTTGGCATGCCAAGAGATTTTTTGCAATGAGAAAAGACTTCAAGAAAATGTGAGGCATAGCTAAGGAAAAAATAAAAAACAAGCAGCACCTGAGCAGCTGCCTTTGACTCTTTCGGATAATGTTTGTGTGGTCACTTGGTGGATAGAAAGAAGCCTTTGCTTCTTTCACAGAAAAAAAAAAGTATCCATCATATCCATCATATCAAGATGTCATAATTTTTTTACTTCACCAAGGATTTAAAATTTTATCTGTATCATAATGCAGTAAGGAATGCAGTATGTAATACTGTATATAAGTATAGAAGTCCAACTATGAAAGAAAGATTATTTAGAATTATCTAAATGTTGAAAGTAGCAACATAGTAAAACTGCACTAAGAGAAACAGAGGAAATATCAAGGAACTCTTCTTAACAGGAAGATCTATTATTAGACTAGCGCAAGCTCCCAAAAGTACTGGTATAGCCCCACAGCATGAGACTTTTAAAATGAGATTGGACAAAACATTCAGTAACACTCCGTGGAAAGCGTGTCCTCTCTGACGGGCTAGATGACCTTGCCATTTCTTTGTTCTGTTTGCCTTAATCTTTGAACAATAGTGCAGTGAACCAGTCATTGCTTTTCAACCACACTTCTGAGGAAACAAAAATCCAAGAGTGTGTCTGCTTGGTTTAAGGTTCTTATCCCTAGTCCGTTAAGCAGGGCTTGTATTGAACAATAGGCATTTCTAATCCATCACAATGCCAGGTATTAATGAACGTCCTGTTGAAATTCAGAACTGATTCTCCCTCTTGAAGGAATTAATGACCCCAAATTTCCTTTGCAGATGAAGGAAAAAAGGTCCAATCTACATATTTTATTTAAGAGACTTGCAGAGGAAGTTGGTGCTCTCTTTATTCTTGTATATAGTACTATATTCCAGCCTTGGTAGAAAGCAACCTGAAAATAGAAGGGAACCCAAGCAAAAAGGAATTCTATGTATAACCTCTGAATACAGGAGACACAAAAAGCTTGTAGTGGGTTTGCCTCCTCTAACCTCAGCAGCATAAAAGCCAAGCATCTTAAGCAAACCAGTAATCTGAACTCCCTCTGTAGTCAGCAGAAAGAGCCGTCTTCAGAGGATCACTGATCCTGCCCGTGTTGGGTGTTGCCTTCTCTCCATTGAGTATAGAGCTTTCCATGGCTAATCTTAGATAAAATGAATTCTGGCCATGGTGATTAGTTGCTCTGCTATGTGAATGACCTTCTCCACTGGAATTGCACAGATAGCAATGGATAAAATTACGTCAAGCTGAAAATACTCTCTAAATAATTTCTTTTAATTTCCTCATAATACTTTGAGTTAAAACTAAACCCGCTTGGATGCAGCCCTGTGCCACGTGCTCTAGGTGACCCTGYGTGAGCAGGGGGGTTGGACTCGATGACCTCTGAGGTCCCTTCCAACCTTSGGCATTCTATGATTCTATGATTCTAAAGTTATCACTCTGTGTTTCCTTACTTTCCATGATCAGACTTGTATCTGTGTCACACAAATTAGTCCATGAATGAAGTCCATGGATATTAATTTGTGTACAAAGGAAAACCACAACCACATTCAAAATTCTATGTAGAAAAATCATATATGCTCGTGTTATTTATGTGCCTGTTATTTATGTGCTGGCATGAGGCTGACCCTGGAGAAGAAGGAAAATGCTGCAGCATGTTTCTATTGAATATAGAGAAAGTATAATGCTACACTGGGGTTAAAGCATTCTGACTTCAACCCACCCTTCTGTAAATAAGAACAGCAGATCGACAGTGGACCCACACAGAGCATCATCTACTCCTGGTAAAGTCCTCCTGTATCAGTTGTGTTCCATTTGCAGACCTYTAGAGGCTACAAAACTTACTCCTATGATATGGCCGATCTGAACTGTTTTTATACCACCTGAGTCATGCACAGCAACCTGGGTGCTTTGTAGAATATACTCTATAATATTCTTCTACATAAAACCTCAGTAAATCAAGATTTTCAGTGTGCATATCACATATATACCAGGTGTTTGAAAAAGTAATGCTAACCATTCAGCATCCAGTCGACACTCTACACTTGATACAGGAGTTGCTTGAACTCTTTATGCTTGCTGTATCCTGCAGGTATTCACTGTCATCCCGAACAATCTCTGACCATATTCCTGGGTGATGAGATCCTGTGCTTTGAGCAGGAGCTTTGAAATGCGGTTTTGCAAACTGTGGTGTTCGAAGCTCCAGCCTGGAGCTGGAGGAGCAAATGTGCATGTGAACTGTAGTGTCAAACTATCAATGAGAGTCCCAGGATCCTCTTTATAATGCTTAATAGCACTGATAATAGACAGGTGAGGACCAGGTGTGAGCAATTGTCCTGAAGAGGGTCCTGATGAACTCTGCAGCTGCTGCAATTCTCTCCAGTGCCGTATAGGAAATTTCAGTTCCTGTATGTGCTCATTGGTTCCATAAACTGAGTGAAAGCAGAGGCTGTTTAGAAGTACAGTCAATTCACCATTATCTATAGGTGAGTTTTGTCCATAAAACATGCAGAAGATGCTGAAAAACTCAGCCCTGAACCACCTATGTCATCATTTATGAGTGTAGGCACAGTGTCAAGCAAATGCACCCGTGCTGTATTCAGAGCTAGTGCTGGTCTCAAAATAGTGAAGCTGTATTTATGTGGCACTAAATTCAAGCTTATAGGCTATCTTGGTTTAAATTAGCTCTTGAGATATTCCTACAGTGTTGATTTGGAAGGAGGGAAAGTATATGGAGACTCACATGAGTCAGAGACAGTCTCTATGTACTCCTGGCTGAGCATGGAGTGCTTCTGCATGACCGTTTTGGGCAGCTCTGTTCACCATTTGCCTGTGTCTGCTACTCAAAGAATGGTTGTTTTTGGCTTTGAGTTTTCTGTTATATCTCAGATCATAGTAGTTCTGCTTTTTTTTTTTTTTTTTTTTTTTTTTTTCCATGCTGATTTGGATACTTCCTGGGACCCAGTGATGTTATGGACATCAAGAAAACCACTGCCTACTCACGTCATTTTTGACAGTAACGTTAGCCAGAGTTATATGTCACCCAGGATACCTCTTCCCCATCATAGCCTGCAAATTTATCTGACTCATCCTAAATGCTCTATTACTGAGAGCGTTGCAAGACAGGAAGGGATGCACAGCTAGAACACTTTTAAAATACATCTCCCATTTCGAGTGAAATCTCTGAAGGGTCCTTACAATCGATTGATCTTTTAGCCCTAAGATATATTCTGCAGTTGAGGAGTGTAGGCCTAAAAGGGGTCTCTTGTGTGCAGGCAATCACATTATATAATCCCTTTTATGAGCTTATTAAACTCAATCTTAAAAGTAGTTAATATGTTTCAGCTCCAAATGTTCTTACTTGCCATTTTTTTCTAGCAAACCATTGCTGATGTTTATGGGTGTTACAGTTTCCCATCCAAATGCATTTATTTATTTCTTGGAAATACAGGCACATTTTGCACTGGACACTCTCTGAATGCTAGTAGGTCCAAAGGGATCTTGATCAAACAGCCTGTAATGTTGAGCTCACAGGGAGAAAGCAAATTTTTTTTTCTGTGGAGCATGCAGAAGAAAAACCAGAGGTCATCTCTGTCCTTTGAACTGTGCTAGCTTTTCAGGCCTTGGCGGAAGAAAAAGAATCACAGAATCACACAATGGTTAAGGTTGGAAGGGACCACTAGAGATTGTCTAGTCTAAGCCCCTGCTCCAGCAGGGACACCTAGAACATGGGGCACAGGGTCTCATCCAAGGTTTTGAARACCTCCAGATAAGGAGACTCCACAACCTCCCTGGGCAACCTGTTCCAGGACTGTCACCCTCACTGTAAAGAAGTTCCTCCTCATATGGAGATGGAACTTCCTGTGTTGYATCTTGCACCCATTACCCCTTGTCCTGTCACTGGCCACCACTGAGAAGAGCTTGGTCCCTTTCTCGCTACCTTCCCCCTTCATGAACTTATAGATGTTAATCAGATCCCCTCTCAACCTTCTCTTCTCCAAGCTAAACAGGTCCAGCTCATTCAGTCTCTCCTCATATGACAGATGTTCCACTCCCTTACTCATCTTGGTTKCCCTCTGCTGAACCCTCCCTAGAAGCTCCACATCCCTCTTATACTGCGATGCTCAGAACTGCACACAATTCCGCACCTGGAAAGGTGCAGCCTCACCACTGCTGACTCATGTTTAACTTGGTGTCAACCAGGACTCCCAGGTCCCTCTCTGTGCAGCTGCTTTCCAGCAGATCAATCGCTAACCTGTTCTGGTGCCTGGACCCTGCACTTGTCCTTGTTGAACCTCATGAGGTTCCTCTCTGCCCAACTCTCCAGCCTCCCCAGGTCCCTCTGAATGGCAGCACAGCCCTCTGGAGTGTTGGCCGCTACACTCAGCTTGGTATTATCTGCAAAGTTGCTCACGGTGCACTCTGTCCCCTTGTCGAAGTCATTGATGAACAGGTTCAACAGCACCAGGCCCAGTTCTGACCCCTGAGGGACACCACTGGCCACAGGCCTCCAGCTAGACTTGTCCACATTTATCACCACCCTCTGAGCTCTGCCATCCACCTCACTGTCTACCCATCTAGTCCATACATCTTGAGTTTTCTTATGAGGATGTTATGGGAGACTGTGTTGAAAGCCTTCCTGAGTCAAGGTAGACAATATCCACAGCTTTCTCATCATCCATCCAGTCAGAAGAAGCAAATCTCTTTTCCTTTTTTTCATGAAACGAAATAGATACTCAAGAAAACAGATCTGCTGAATAAGAGGGTAGCCAGTCTTCAGAATGGTATTGGCCTTCAAGGGACTTTTCCAAGATCGGACAGCATCATGCAGCAAAGTGAGAGATATAATCCAGACTTTCTAATTCTCTGTAGCATCTCCATCTCATTTTTTTTATTATAATAATTATTATTAAGGGGTGATCACTGACCTGAAGGATGAAGTTATCTAACTTGCTTATGTATTACAAAAGAAAAAAAAATGTCTTGTGGGATGTCTTTGTGGGGAACTATTATTTAACTGTGAGTGAAAACCTGGCTACCAGTGTTGGTAGCTTCCCTCACTYATGGCAGTGGTYACTTGATCAAGGTTTCAAGGACTTGTTTTGCAGTTTCCATGTACTTCATGAATTTCACTCAATTGAGTTTCTCTGGGAGCTATCAGGAAGTCAAGACCTGCATATGGCCTTCTTGTTTAGGGGTGGTACAGCAGAAGTAGGGAGAAGCAGAATGATGAAATTGTTGATCTGATGAATGAGGAAGAAGAAAAATACGGGGATGGAAGATGCTGTACATAAAAGTGAATTGATGGTGACCACAAAAACATGAAAGTCCTTTGCCAGTCCTTCCAGGATTAACAGTTCCCTATGAAAACTCCATGCCTGTTCATTCTGCTTTGGAAATCTGCTTCCATAGCAGTGATGACACAACCCATGTGGTACAGTTTCCAGGACAGAACACTGTGAATTTGCTCAGTGAAATCCTCAAACTGTTCAGCTCTTTAAATAAACCAAACCATTGATGTTTACAAGTTCTCTTATTAGTCACTAAAACATCCAAGTAGGATAAAATCTAGACATGAGCACTAGGAAATAGAGCTTGTGTGAAAATGTCTAATTCTGAAATTACAAAAGGCACCAATAGAATGAGGGAGTTAAATGCAGTGCATTTCTCACTGGCTGTAAAACAAATACAGGCTACATTACTCCCATTTTAAGGCTAAGAGTGAAAATGATTTATAGAAGTACGTATACGGACGTGAGTGACTGAAGAGCATGTTTTCTATTCCCCTATGGATGGAGACAAGTTTCCGATCTCTACTACCTTTATTTAATTTCCTTTCAAATAATCCCAGCACAGAGCTTTTCATTGCTTCATTTTTTTTTTCCGTTGACCATATGGTAACCAATCACAGTGACAAATGCTGTCTCACTAAGTGATAGGCAATAAGTTTCTCTCCCTTGAAATTTTTCCTTTTCTCTCATCCCTACACATTTTTATTTATCAGAATTTCATTAATTCCTTAACATATAGACAGAATCGTGAAATATTATAAGTAGGTCTACCTCCAGAGATTTCTGGGAAGGCACACCCACTGATTCCCTGAAAGCTAGCCTTTATATATGAGAAACAGGCCATTTTTCAAAGACAGAAAGGGCCATTGCCCTGTCTTTGAAATATCTCAAGTTTGGTATTCAGTGAAGATAAATATGAGTCTTTCTTTAAATTACTTTTCACTCTGAACTGATGTGACATTTATCTCTGCTGGAGTGTTGACTATATGAAACGCTGAAGCTTGTTTAAAGAATGTTGTGGAACTAGAACGATTGCAATCCATCTAATTACCAAGCTTGGATGTGCCACTGCTGCAAACTTCAATTACCACCATTAAAGCATCAATTGAAAGCTTCAGCTGATTCCCAGAGAGCCAGACACTTCCAGACATTTCATGCATTATACAGATGTTTTGCTGCTCCTTCAGTCACTAATGGTTCACTGTTTTGAACATTTGGGACTTGTGTAATATGAGAAGTATGTTCCAGATGTAAGAGGATTTCAAGTGAATTCTATCTCTTTAAACCACATCTTGCCAATTGTTTCCCTAGTAGGAACTGATGACCTCATGCTGAATGCCTTTTATTTTTCCCCAGTGTTATAAGATAAATTTACTTGTAGGGTTATTTACAGTTCCTAAGAATCCACATTTCCATAGGTTTCAAAGGCCCAATACGACAGCAAGATCTCTGGGACAGAATACTACATGCCCTCAGCTTGCTTWGTGGGTTGAGCTGCTAACTTTTAATATGTCAATATTGCAGTCTGCACAGGTAAAGAATAGCTCCAAAATATGCAAAAATGACCTTGTGCTTTCAACAAAGCTCTGGAAATTTTGTGGGTGAAACCTGTTGTGATCAGCTCACCACTGTTTCACTTTTTGACACAACTGTTAATAGCTCAGTTGGACTGATTCCCTTTTGGCAATTTGTTTTTAAGTGATAATTGGTATAATAAAAATAATAGCAATCTTCTGTATTCAAAATTTAAAAATTTCCAATTTTTAATTCCTGAATAGTGAAGGAAGTTTCAAAATTAAGTGTCAATTTGAATCAATGAGGGAATCAATTTATTTTGATGATATTGAGACGAAAAAGTTCTATTTCCAAAAATGTCTCTTTTCAGATGCAAATCAGCTGAGAGAGTCACCAAAGTCATTGCTTCTGTGCCACTTACGCTGCTGTCATTTGCTGAGGGTAAAATTTGCACYTGTGCAGAACAGCCAACTCCAGAGTTAAATCAGCATTTATGGGCCTATCCCAGTGACTTTGGGCACTGTTGACTTGTACCCGGCTCTCAGGAGAATATGCTGCAGAAAGAGTACATTGCCTGGAAGAGGGATGAAACTTCAGGACAAAGTTCTGAGTCTAAAATACTCTATGGATATATTTTTCTACCTAAAGAGAAAATTTGCATTTACTGACAGCCATTAAGCAACCTTATTTTATATTTCTGTAATTAATCCTCCTGATTTATCTTGAGTTTGATTTATCCTCTATCCTTAATTGTATGTGGTTTTACCAGGAAGGCCTGTGAAGATGATTAGCATCAAATTATTATTGTTTTCAAACAAAAGACAGGTTCAAAGGAAAGTCTTTTTATTCTTTTCCCAAGGGGTCCCATAAATGAATGGCAGAGTTTCTGAGGAGCTGCCAACTTGAATGAACAATTCTATCTTTGCCTGGGATTGAAAGCTGGGACCTTGTGGCTGTGATTATTGTGTACTTGTGTCAGTGCATCTTCCTGTCATTTGCAGGTAACATTGAAACATATTTGGAAAATAAAGAGGAAAAAAAGCAATTTAATTTGAATAGTGCTTTCTGGTGTAAAATTCTTTATTTCATGGGCATTTTTTTTTTTTTGTATGATGCAACCATGAATGCTAAAACACTCAGTGCTGCCTTGCAGAAATTGCCACTTGATCTTTTTCATAAAACAATATTGTGAAGCGTTGAATGAGACCAAGCACAAGAAAACACAAGGATGGATACTTTAGTACTCTTGAAATGGTGGAAGAAATCTTTTGAACAGCAGAAGGCCATAGGCAGAGCATTTCAAAAATGTTTTGTTCAAGATATGTTACATGTAGATACCCCAAACTTGACCTACACCTTGCAAGCTTGATGAAGTTATTCATTTGATTTTCCATAAAACACTGATGGACGTGTAGTTAACAAATATTGCACTCAGCTACATTCCACAGGCAGTGAGCTACRGACAAGGAACAATTGCACTTCTTCAGTCTGACTTTCAACCTATTTTAGGTGAACTGCTCTGTGAGAAGCTATATCTACACTGAAGAGCAAATACCAGCCATTTTTGACAAAGAGGAGATTGCTAGCAGTTGATGTCATGGCACATAAGAAACAAATAAAAACGACCTTATTTTAAAAACAGGTACTATCAGAATTGCCCCAAGAAGTAGTCAGGTTGACAGTAATTGAGGAAAGGTAGTGACTTTTAAGTTTGGAAATGTAACAACAGCTCTAAAGGTAAGATGCAGCTGATACAGAATTCCTGTCTCTGACATTGATTTGATGTGGATGTTAAGGATGAAGAGTATAAAAATGTCAAGCCTCCAATTTCACATCCTCCAGAATCTTTTCCAAGAAGCTTTTTGTAAGGAGGTGTATATTCCTTTTTCATAGTGACTACTAGATTTTCATTCCATAAAGCTGTCTAATCGCTTTTTGAACTTATCTAAACTCTTGTCATTGCAAGAAAAGTACTCGCTTTTTAAAAAATCTTCTACCTGATAATTCATTGCTTACCTTTGAGCTGTAGTTTCAGGGGAAGGAATAATCATTCACTAATCATCTGCTGTTTGCCACTCAGGATTGGTTTTATACATTGGCCTAATCATATTGAGAACTATAAATATTCAGTCAAGCTTGATGGCTATATATGGGGAAGAAATTGCACTAGTTGAGTTAATTCATCCTTCTGCCAGAGGAAGAAAGTAAAATACACATGTGTCTTTGAGATTCCTTATCAGATTCTGAAATCAGTGACTACAGGGTTTTGTATGCCCAATGACTTTGGACAATAATGAAAACAGACAGCTTATGGAGTTTTCTGGAAGCCTTGCTTCCTTTTGAAATGCTTGCAGAAGCATTGCAATTGTTAGAAACTTCAAAATCCAAAATAATAATAAATAACAATGCAGAGGATTACAAGTCCTTCCAGTAGACGTGGTGCTGAAAGTTACACCTTGAGTATTTGCAGAACTATTCCTTTTGCTGCAAAGATCAGGGCTAAAAATCTGCTAGGTTTACTGTGACTACATTCAGACCACTCACTTTCCAGAAAACAAACATGGATTTCTGTAGTAAGACGTATATAATAAGATAATATATGCTTTGCAGGACATTCTTTCTCTACTACGTCATATTGGCATCTCTGAGATCACTTGAGCAGGGCTAGTTCATCCACTCTATGTAATGCAGGTATTGCAAGATGGATCTTTGCACATACTAATTGTATGGTCATATACTCTGTTTCTCAAATCAATCTAAACACTGAAGTGAATTCCATGCTCTGTACGACTACATCTTAGACATACCTTGTGAGTAATCCAAGAACCACATCTTTACTTATGGAGGAGAAAGTGCAAGCGCTGGCAAGAGGAAAAAGGAGGAAGAAGGCAGTYCTTTTCGTGGATGTGCCTAGGGAACATGAAGTTGTCAAGTCTCCGAATAGGTGTCAACACAAAGGCCCTGTGCATATTGCAGAAAATGATGCAAGCACTATGCGTCTTGCAGCCTTTCTTCTGGAAGTCTGAGTGATGAGGTATTCCAGGTTAAAAAATTGTCAGCATAGCCTGGACTTGAAGTACCCATTGGTCTGGTCAAGCTGCAAACTAGACGGTTTCTGTCAGGCAGAAGAGGATGTGATAATATTGGGAAGAATGTATCCATGTACAGAATCTGGTGACTTCTTATCTCCAGTCAGCTGCAGATCCAGTCAGAATTTGCTGACTGGAAAGATCCAATCCCCTCTATAAAAGTTATTCTGTATGTCGTTAATAAAGCAGGAGTGCTGAAAATATGARTTGTGAGCACTGAAAAGATTATTCYTACTAATTATGAAAATACATTTGGATGTGACATGTTTGTGAGTGTTCATTATTTTATTTACATAAGCCCCATCTTGAGTCTCCTTGGACAGGTGCAATTCAATAAACTKTATTCAGAAACCTGAGGACCCACGGAGGACCTGGGTGGGTGAAGCCCATGTTCGTTATAGATATACTAAGGAAAACATGATTTTACTGGTGCTGGATGTAACCCGAGGATCACAGGCAATTTTTGCCCTATCCTCAGTTTTCAGGACAACGCATCTGTCTCAAAGAACAATWAACATAAGGATCCCATTCATAGCTGACATTCTGCTGCTGGCTCTGATCTCAGATTTGTAGTACTCAACTTTGCTGAAAAAGAAAGTGAATGTTCGTAAATCATTCATAATGAGCCAAATGACTATTTTCAGTAGCATTGGCTTGTAACAGATGGGATGGATCCCAGTAATTTATATGACTCTAAAAATCCTGAATAGTTGCTGCTATTGCAGTATACTTCCTAACTTTATCACAAGGTAATTTGCCTTGGCTTTGGAATTAACTTCCTGCACTGAATGATTAAGATGTTTTTCTCAAAGACTTATAACTAGTATGAGTTTTTAGGTGTTCTATTGCTTTGTAGAAAGTTCTTCTGCTTAAGTGTGATAAAACAGTAGTGAGCCATTCTGCCTCTTACATTGTGCTGTGGTTTGTGTGAGTGGGTTTACTCAGTTCGCTCTGTCAGTTTTAATACTTACATGTCTCTTCTAGCGGCTGTGATCTGTTTGTACAAGATTCACAGCAATGAGGAGTCACACTTCTGCAAAACAGTGTGTACACTGGTTTGAGACGAGTTATTATTAACAATGAAAGTTAAAAAAACCCCACCTTACTGCAAGTCATTAAGAAAACCAGATCACTGAGTTTAAAATATATGTGTATATATATATATTTATATCTTCAGAAAAGGAAACAGCCAATATAACTGCAAACTACTGATCTGACCACTCATTTTTCATTCTTACAGCCACAGAACATACACGCAAAGAAAAATCCCCTATCTCAGAGATTAAAGAGAACTCAGACTGGTGGCTTTCTTGCGGAAGCTCCCAAAGGCTGAAATTCACACCTGGACAGAGAGCGGGTGCAGAGAAAAAAGGCTGGGTCCAGCACAGGGTTTTGTATTTCCTCACTTTTAGGTCTTGGCAGAGAATTTAAAATTACACAGCTATTTACTTTGAGTGCATTAGGAACATTTTGAATGTGCCTGTGGGTCCAAAGCCCTGGCCTGTGGCCAGGGTGGACACCCCTGATCCTCCAGTGTATTCTCCAAGCCTGACACAGAGCAGGGCATGTGCTAAAGAGCAAGCCCGTGTGCCCAGAGACCTTTGAAAGAAACTTAAATAAAGGAGGGAGCTGGTTAAATTTAGTGCTGCTCTCAGTTTGGGATTTAGGTGCCTAAGTTCTGCCTCCGTCCCATTTTAGATTGCTAAATCCTTTACTGCTCCTAGCAGTCAGCAATGATTCAAGGCTGGGTGCTGAAGCCATTAAAAATTGTATGAGGCTTAAACTTCTGTCCTTGGCTGTCCTTCAGTGGGGTTGCTCCTGGCTTACTTTGGTGACTAACTTGTAAATCAGCCTTGTCCTGGCTCTCTGGCCAGAGCTGAGCAACTCCCTATTTGCAATAACAAACTTTAACCACAAAAAGACTGAAATTTGCTGGCTCATACAGCTGTGTAAGTCAGGAGAAAACTCATTAGCTTCAGCTGGGGCTGCTCCTGATTTGCATTAGTTTAACTGAATAACAGACTTTGTCTGGAAATGGACACAAGCAGCAAATCAGCCCCAGCACCCCCGTAAGATGGAGGAGGGCTTCGTCCTTTAGCCTGATGTACAAGTGCAGCAGCGGGGGAGGCACAGTGTGTGGATGTCTTTTCATCCTTCAGCCCTGGAGCCTGGATGATTTTTCTTAGGGATCTTTGCATTGAATCATCCTTTGCAGCAACATCCTGGAAACTGGTGCTAAGGGGAAGTGTAGCTGGAAGCAAGAGACAGCACATTCCTCTGCTGGTACCAAGTGCAGRTTATTCCAGGCAGCTTGTTTGAGTCATGCGTCCTCAACCACCAACTGTTAATTTCAAACCTGGTCCCCATGTTGGCTAGCCAGGAAGACTGTGTCGTGGAGATAATTCTTGTCTGTCGCCTGCTGTGGCAGGAATGCAATAGAGAAGTGTTTCACTGGGCTCAGCCAGCCCCAAACTGCTGGAGACAAATTCAGGCCTTTGCTAATATCGTACAAAATTGCATTGCTTACAACCGTCACCATTTACATAAAGCAATATCCATATGGTGATTGTTTTATTTATGTTTCCCTTACTTCAAGGCAGAGGAAGCCAACAGCTGGAGCTGTAAGATACAGGCATCCACCAGTTACTAGGCTGTGCTGTTCATGAGGCTGATAAGCTTTTATCACCTACTGGGAGTTTGAATCTTGTCTGAGTGATAGCATCCATCCCTTGAAAACAGAACAGAGCTCTCACTGTTTGCTTGTCTGAAAGGAAAGAGTTTATAACCCCAGACTTTATAGTGACTGTGAGCTAAAACATGACATAGCTTGATTGTCTTAATTTCTTTACTCATTTTGTTGCAAGTCACAATATGAGCATTTGCTTCCTTTGCATCAAAAGAGTTTAATTGTGTTTGCATTACTTCCTCGCCTGTATTTGCCACTGGAAGTCTTAAAAAATCTCCCATTCCTATCTGACTTTGATTCCGCTAATCCCTACCCATCTGTACACTTTTTGAATCAATTAAAAGGCTTTTTATAGCTTGTAAGGAGAAAAAGCGTAAATGAGAAGCAATTCTTTTTGCCGTAATATGTGTAACCAGAGGATATTTGAAACAAAACAGGAAAAAGCGTTACTYAACTGGATTGTTTCTACTGTGCTTTGGATTTCATGCCAAGGGAGGAAAAGGGTAGCTATTGACATTTTTTTTAATAATAAAAGTAACATGACTGTGTAACACTGTGGCTGGATATGATCTATATAGAAAAATCCACAGTTAAAATAAAACAGGAAAGTTTTAGAAGGTTTATTTTTCATTAATTTACAGAATAATCCTCTAGTCCTATTTTTGCATCTGAATTTCCAGTGATTTTAAAGAAATATCATCCCTCTTCACAGAAAGAGATATCTGGCCTATTTCTTTGATTAGTCAAATAATTTTACAAGAAGATACAAAGCTACAGAATTTACTCCTATCATTCTGTAATTCTGATTTTATGTCTTTGTGATTCCATCTGTTGAAGAAATGGCTCAAAAGGGRTGTAAAGTGTGAAGGAGTTAGGAGCATAGAATATTTAATTTTCCATAAAAATACCCAACTCTCTGGTTCTCACAGTGTGTGTAAATGGGGACCACCATCTCCAAAGTCAGCCTTATAAGGTTAGAGTTGGTTCCTATGCAATACTTTGCACCARGCCCTAACCTAAGAAACTTGTATAAAGCACAATGGCATAAAGTCCATAAGGTAAAGTGTTGCCATTGGCTTTGTTGTCTCTTAGTGATTTCTGTGCCTCAACAACTAAACTCTCAGAAACAGTTGCAAAATGAACTGGCAGAATTAGAGCCTTAGAGGGCACAAATGGGCACTGCCATAAGGAAGAGCCTCTGCCACAGCTTCAGCATCAGATGCGGCTTTTGTAGCATTGCCTTTTAGTGACAGGTTGTCTGCTTTTGTGCAGTTCTGTGTTAATTGGTAAAAAAGAAAAAAATCACCCTTTGCTGTACAAACACACTGGAAATYGGTGCTATAGAGACATGACCCTCCTTAGCAGAGCGTCTCCTCCAGACCTACCAGTCCTGAGAGCTGGTTTTGGTAGACACCTGTTCTGAACAGGCCTGACCTTTCCAAAGATGGGTTATCCTCCCTCTTCAAGGCCAAAAAAGGGAGGTAATTCTGAGCAAATCCAGGACAAACACTAGATAAAATACCAACCAATTTTGTCAGTCTTGCCTTATAATATCATTGGGTGGATATGACATAAAAAATCTTCATCTACTCCATCGACTTCTCACATATCATAATATTTCCACAAAAAYGGCTAAAATTTTAGTCCACAGATGGGAGGTCCTAGTGTGCAACAAAACTAATACTTTAAGCCCAGCTGTGACATAAAAGGTGTATTTTTGCCTCTATGTTTATGCTGGGACTCTCATACAAGCATCCAACATCCTTAGACTCTTACAGTAGGAGAGTATCTGAATTATGAGTCTCGTTATCCACCAGTACTGAGATATTATGGATCCTAAGGATACTTAGGAAAAAAAAAAAGAACAGAGAGGGCCATCAGACTTTGTGAGTGTAACCGGTCAGTGCAATGTGCCGCAGTGAGCTTGCTCTGAATTTGATCTCCAAGGTCTGTTTGACTGTTGGTGTTCTCCTCACTAGTARGAGCAGAAGCAGAAGTGAAAAAATGGGCTAGGGAAGCCAGGGAAGCCAGGTGGGATGGATGGCAGCACTGTATGACAGGGCAGAGAAGATGAATCAAAGGAAGAAGGCAATACAGCAATGCCCCCTCTCTGCAAACTGGTGACCTCCAAGGATGAGTCGCTTGCCCAGTCACCTCTTACAGCGTTATTTTCATCTGACATGACCAAACGCTGAACTGAAAGAAATGTCTCTCCACGGCAATGAAAGTAGAATGAACCATGATGGGAATTAAAGTGTAGCACAAGCAACATACAGGCTAAAAATCTCCCCCAAAGTCACAACCAAGCAGCAAAGATGTGCACCCATTAATCCAGAAAGAGAGATGAAACCATGACTAGAGCAACAAAGGATGTGAGGATACAGCTGCAAGGACAAAGTTCATGTCTGGGCCAGTGTCAGTCTCAGTTGTGCACACTGGCTTAAAGCTTCTGAATATTGCAATGAGAACTTTRCCTGACATACATATCCAGAGAAATTCCTCCAGAAATCATTGCATTGCATTTGATGGAATAACAAAGTGGAGAACAGGCAGATGTGCAGAGATGGGTACCCAGCACTTCTCAGGCGTACAGGATATACAAGGAGAAAAGAAACAAGGTTCTGCAACTCAAATATGAGATTAGTTTACCCAAGGTCAAGTTCATATCCACATTTGATGTTGACCTTTATGAATTCACCCCGAGGTCAAACTAGAATGCTATGACTTTGCTTTGTATTTGCATCAGGATGTCTTGTCTGCATTTCCCTGAGGAAATGCACAAATTACTATTAGCCACAGAGATAAGCCACAAGCCCGTCATCCTAGGTGAAAGAAGAAGCACAGAAATKAGTGTGTTGGAAATAAAAGATGTATTTTGATATAGAAAGTTTAAAAATTCTTCTGACACTGATGTGAAGAAATTACAAGGGGAGATTTTTTTTCTTGATATAGAAACATACTAGAATATATTTATGATGTAAATGACTTATAACCTTGTAACAAATACAGGCAAATGTAAATGTTCTCCATACAGAAATAGCTAAACACCTTTTTTGACTGTCTCAGTTACGGTATATATTCAGTTGCTTAATACATACTGGCTATTTCTCAGAGGCCACAAATAAGCTCTTTTCCAGTAGACCACCATTTACTAAGTGAAGGTAGCAACTAAAACAGTTGCCAAACTTTCTATGTGATTTGAATATCTACTTGCACCCATAAAAAGTCTAGGCGGATTAGACTTCTAGATATTTCTCATCTTGTGCTTGAAGTAGRACAATCTCCAGTACTAACCAAGGTTAAAGGTAATTGTGATTTTTTTTCTAAAGAGAAAAGAAACAATTTAAATTTTTGCAGTGATGGAAGTGGATCAGAAAATCCCTGAGCTCAGACACATCCAAGCCTTACAACGWGTTTTTAGAATGTGTCTTTAGAAAAATAAAAAGAAGAAATGCCCTAAACTTCCGATTTTTCCAGTACTAGGCCAAAGTTTTGCATAGTACAAGTCAGTTCTTGTTAATGGTGAGGACCCTAAACATGAAAAAYAGAAGAAACTTCTCTATTTGAAAAATATATATATAAAAAAAAAAGTCTTACAAAGTCTCAGGTGAACAGAACAAAAAAGATAAGCACAAACTGAGGACTAGCGCGTGACTGCTCAATCCTGCTTTAAGATGCTCAAGTGAAACACATTTCCAGCCTTTCTGAGGCTCATCCTTGCCTAGGAAAAAAGATACACACCTCTGTGGGCTGCTATTGCTCTGGTTGGGAAACTGGAGAAGCTTTAGTTACTATTTTTACAAATTTGCTTCCTTCAGGGAAGAGATATGTTAGGGTTGAGGGGGAGGTAATGTGATCTCTTTTTCTATTTTTATAAAGGGCCTGGGGATGCACTGAGAAGCTGCAGATCTCTGTAGYTGAAAGTCTTCAGCTCCTCTTTTGAGATACTTAGGGAGGAACAGTTAGAAAAGCATGGCCTAATTAAGGATATCTAATATGGTTTCAGGAAAGGAAGGGCATGCCTCATTAACTGGATGGAATTCTTTGAGGATATTGCTGCTGAGGGAGACCAAAAAACAAAAAAGCAACTCACTGTGAGCATTGTATACCTCGGTGGGCCGGGGGAAATAAAGCATAGTTAGGAAAGTCTGAGGTTGACACCTACATTACAGAGTGGATATAAAAATAAAATGAAGGTAGATGTCAATTAAACCTACACAGAAGGAAAATATTTTGTAGCTCTCAAAATCCTGGGTGTGCTCTTGCCTTTTATTTATTTATTTATTTATTTATTTATTTGTTTTTAATGAAACTGTTATTACTGATGTAACTGGCTTTTGTGATTTAGTTGAAACCAAATCTTTCATGTTTGGAAATGACATTGTGTTGAATTTGGAGGACAATGAGGAAAATCAAAATTTGATACAGATGGAGTTAAATCCTTTCTTAAGTACCCAGTTTAGCAGATGTCATATAAAGGATAGATAAATGCAGCGTCATGATAACAACTTCAAGAYCCTACAATGAGGAAAGGAAAAAAGGTAGAGTTGATTGAAGATTTTCTGTGTATACTGATAAATTTAATGTGCAGGATCTTTTCTAGTAGGACAGGGTTGGTGTGGATGGGGAGGCCAGGAAGACATTTGAGCTCCTCTTGCCTCATGGGTGTCATGGAGCCACCTTAGCCTTTTGCCCGAGGGCACCTTGGCCACCTTGAGGGATGCAGGTCCAGCTGGGAGCATTGTGATCTCTCGGAACTCCATCACATGCCCAAATGCTGGGAAGAAGGGAGATGTCCTTACAACATCTCAACTACCTGGAGATTCCTTCATATTGGGAAACAAATACTATTTCTGTAGCCCARTTGTGCCTTTCAGAGCCCCCAGAGAAGCCAGCCCCTATTGCCTACGTAGTCAGTAACTCTGTATAGCTTGTTTGGTAGAATCTCACTTACACCTCTCTGCTAATGAAGTCCCTCTGCATTTTGATACCAGGCCCAGCACAAGTCTCTCCWCACTTAGAAAAGGAAAGGCCAGCTGGAGGAGGGATTGCGAAGCTCAATAAAAAGTGTCTGTCACTGTTTGAGAAAGTTGCCAGGCTGGTGTTTCCAAGCTACTTCCCAACAATTTGTGCTTATTTTCTGATTTGTGTTGTGGGAAGGGCCTTATTCAAGGACCATTAAGGACCATTTCCTTAAATCCTGTACCAGAATAAAAAAGAAAGATAGATACCTCTTATAGAGCCTCTGATGTGGGCTGAAGACAAGAGAAAATGGATAGTGATGTTAGGGAGAAAGAGGACGCAGAGAAACATGGGGCAGCTATGAAACAGAGCTGGTTAYGGTAAGAGACCAAGTTCTGGGGACCACAACTTGATTTTTGATCCTGTTTCTGAAAACGTGCAACGGCAGAGCATTTACCTCTGAGATAAGAAGCACAATGCAGTTTGCAGAGGTTATATGATTCTTGATCTTTAGCTTAATACAGTCAGTGAGGATATTACCTGTGATGATAGTTTTGTAAGAAACATATAATTCTTTTGGGAACTGGAACATTAAATTAATTTTACATATATCACTGGCTAATCTTCAATGGGGAAGAATTAAGACAAGTTTTGTGTGAAGTGAGGTGGAGGAGCTGCACATACAGGTAGATATCAATGTCCTTAATCAAGTTCTGATGAGTCATTTTAGGACCAAAATTCACAGAGGGAAAACGCTACCTTTTAATTGAATGAGGTCAATATGAGCCAGTCAGTCACAAGCAAAAGGCTTCAGAGACCCATTACCTGTTCTTAAAATCTATATTACATGGGGACTCAAAGGAGTTATTAGGCCAGGTGCTGTAGGCATACCATGGAAGAAAAAGTCCTCCAAAGACCTGTAACTCGAAAAGAGAGTCTTTGAAATTCTGTCCCAATTACTGTCAAAGAAAATTTTACCACTAACTTAAAAGGACTAGAATTTCATCCAAGTACATAAACAAGATGCTAAATGCATGCACAGCATCTCAGGGAAAGCAAAAGAACACAAAACAGGAGAATACTAGAATTTCTAGGCAGATTCGATTAGCACATGTTTATACAAAAAAAAAAAAGTTATTGGGAAAATATATACAAACACATGCATTAACATTGTGAAAAAACAAACAAGCAAACAAACAAACMAAAAATGTCTTGTATATCCTTCCTTCCACCCACACGCAGGATGTTTTCTGGTCGCAGCACTGAACAATTTGCACACAGAAAAGCATAAGCAATATACGCACATCTAAGCTGAAATCCTAGAGTCTTAGACCAGGTCCAACAGTCCCTTTAGTGCAGACCTTCTGCAGATGGGTGAGCTTCCCTTGGGGAGGGGAATTTCCCATGACATGTAGGTGATTTTCCAGACTGGGCAACCCCTCAGCTCCCTGGTGCAGCTCCTCAGTGTTGGAGAAGGCATTCACTGTGCAGCACCTGACACACAGAGCTGCCACTCAGATTGGCAGGCCTTTGTGTGCTCTCCTGATATTAATAATATAATGATAGCATTATAACYGGACCATTCAACTCTGTAGTTTGTTCTTCTATAAATGATTTATAAGTTTTATGCATTTTATATGTCCCTCATTAAAAATGCATTGAAAAATACTATCAAAACACCATTTTGTGAGGCTCAGACTGTCTTTATTCTTGTTACAGCCATCTGCCATTAAGCTTTAATAACTGACTGATTATAATTTATTAATTTATCACCTGTTCTTTATACAGTTGGATAAAATAATTGTCAACCAATGTGAAATGGCCTCCTATTGCGTCATTAATCCCCAAACTAATTAGAAAACCCACTCATTGCCCAAGCCATTGAAAACGAGCAGTAACTCATGTTAGAGGTGATCTGCAATGCTCACATCAGCACTCTCAGTGCGTGATTGCTAATAGGGTTCCTGTCACCGGCATGAATTTGAAAGGGGCAGTTTAAATAGGGAGGCCTTTCTTTTCCTTATATTAATTTTTATAATATGCCTGGATTTTTAGTGTTGAAAAAAWATATATATATAGACTCTAGCTTATCTTACAGATTTGTTGGGCATTGTCTGGAAACAGAAACATAAACTTCGTGTAGTGTCATTATAACACATCTCAATCATATTTTGGAGAAAATTCTGCCTCTACTCCTCTCCCAGAGAATGAAAAGGTAAATTAGGGATACCTGTAAAYGGCAAGTCACTGAAGAGATCAAATTCATTCAGCTTTGGAAGAAGATGCAGGACTCCAGCATCTTTCCTTTGATTTTTATCTCCAAAGGTTTCAATATAGGAAAGTGTTTGTGGGCTTTCTGATATGGATATTTACGGTACATGAAAAGGGATGGAGTCGACAATATGTTGAATCCAGCAACTGTCATTAAGCAAAGATGTTTGATTATTTCACTAGTGTGAAGGAGATATGCAGGCCACCCCAGATGTGAAGACTTCTTATCTTGTGTCCTATTTGCAGAGCAGTGTTCCAGCTACCTGTGTTACCTCACCATAAACTAAAAGTCAAATTCTAGAAGGTTGTTCCTGATGTAGATGTAAATGCTTTTCTAGCAGAAAAACAAATTAGAACTGACATCAGAAAGCAGAAATCACACTTCTGAGAAAAGCAGCTGGAAATGTTTCTGTGTGCTAAATCAAACTGGCTGGCCTCTCTGGTGTGTGCACCATTGCTGCCTCCATTGTGGTGCAAATGCTGCCTCCATTGTGGTGCTGCCTCCATGCTGCAAATTAAAGTGATATTTTCTTCCAGATCACTTTAAGTGGTTTGGGAGAATCTGACAAGCTTGATAAGAAATATTCCGTCTTCTTCTTTTGTCTGCAGAAATSCATACAATGTAGTAAATAGGTCTGTGTATTAGTGCAATGCAGTGGCTCCAGAGTCTTCAGCATTTCACTAGAATCACACTCCCTCTTCTGTGATGATAAAACAGTAGAGCTATTCTTTTCACCTGAAATGTCTGCATGTCTTTGTTTTCTATTTCAGGGCTTTCAGTTTCTCCACTATATCATAGTTTAGGCTGGAGAAACTGCAAACTGCCTTGGAAAAGAGAGGGAGGGAGGGAGGGAGGGAGGGAGGGAAGGAAGGAAGGAAGGAAGGAAGGAAGGAAGGAAGGAAGGAAGGAAGGAAGGAAGGAAGGAAGGAA